>NC_056729.1:1261682271-1261982271 GCF_019279795.1 Protopterus annectens
CACACTCACCATTATTCTGAACTGTTGATCCCAAGTACTTAAACTCATCCACCTTTACCAGCTCTACTCCCTGCATCCTCACCATTCCTCTATCTTCCCTCGTATTCACACACATATATTCTCTCTTAGTCCTGCTGACCTTCATTCCTCTCCTCTCTAGAGCATATCTCCACCTCTCTTTGGTCTCCTCAACCTGGTCCCTACTCTCACTAGAGATCACAATGTCATCTGCAAACATCATAGTCCACAGGGCCTCCTGTCTGATCTTGTCTGTCAACCTGTCCATCACCACTGCAAATAAGAAAGGTCTCAGAGCCGATCCTTGATGTAATCCCACCTCCACCTTAAACGCATCTGTCACTCCCACTGCAGACCTCACCACTGTCACACTACCCTTGTACATATCATGTATCACTCTTACATACTTCTCTGCCACCCCTGACTTCCTCATACAGTACCACAACTCCTCTCTAGGCACCCTGCCATATGCTTTCTCCAAGTCCACAAAGACACAATGCAACTCCTTCTGACCTTCTCTATATTCTTCCATCAACACTCTCAGAGCAAACATCGCATCTGTAGTGCTCTTTCCCAGCATAAAACCATACTGCTGATCACTAATGATCACCTCCCTTCTTAACCTAGCTTCCACTACTATTTCCCATAACTTCAAGCTGTGACTGATCAATTTTATCCCTCTGTAGTTACTACAACTCTGCACATCACCCTTATTCTTAAAGATATGCATAAAAACAGTTTTTCTCCACTCCTCAGGCATTCTCTGACTTTCCAAGATTTCATTAAACAATCTGGTTAAAAACTCCACTGCCATTTCACCTAAGCACCTCCATGCTTCCACTGGTATGTCATCTGGGCCAACAGCCTTTCCACTCTTCATTCTCTTCATAGCTATCCTTACTTCCTCCTTCCTAATCTGTTTCACTCCCTGATTCACTATCCCCACATCATCCATCCTTCTCTCTCCCTCATTCTCTTCATTCATCAGCCCCTCAAAGTACTCTTTCCATCTGCTCAACACACTCTCCTCACTTGTGAGTACTTTTCCCTCACTGTCCTTTATCACCATTACCTGCTGCACATCTTTCCCAGCTCTGTTCCTCTGTCTAGCCAATCGGTACAGGTCTTTTTCTCCCTCTTTAGTGTCCAATCTCTCATACAACTCTCTATATGTCTTATCCTTAGCCTTCGCCACCTCTCTCTTTGCCATGCACCTCATCTCCTTATACTTATACTCCTGTCTACTTTCTTCATCTCTTTGACAATCCCACTTCTTCTTCGCCAGCCTCTTCCTCTGTATACTCTCCTGTACTTCCTCATTCCACCACCATGTCTCCTTGACCTCCTTCCTCTGTCCAGATGTCACACCAAGCACCTTTCTAGCTGTCTCCCTTACCAGCTCTGCTGTAGTTACCCAGCTATTCAGTAACTCTTCACTGCCCCCCAGTGCCGGTCTTAACTCTTCCCTGAACATCACCTCACGATTACCCTTTTTCAATTACCACAATTAATCCTTATGACCAAACACTGAATGTTACTTTTCTCATTTAAATGTGTTTGTTGCAGGTGGGCAATCCCCCTCCACCAAACTTCTATATATCAGCTCCATGATCACCACACCTCACAAAAAGAGAATATTTGGAAAAACCTCAATCTTGGGCTTAGCATATACAAATTAAGATTTTTGCCATTCAGTCTTCACATTCTCAGACTCAGCATTGTGTCTCAGTAATTTAAATTGTTAACTACATTACAGCAGTTTAAAAGGGCACGTTTCAGACTTAGATAATTTAAGTGAAATTTGTTTGCGAGCGGAATGGGTGTTGGGTGGAACGGGAATGGGTGTTGGGTGGAATGGGAAAGAGCAGAGTTGTAGGACTTGGGGCCAGAATTAGGTTCTGTGTCATGAGTAGAGGGCAGGAGACAGGATAGCAAGTGACACTCAGCAGGATTCAAACAAGAAACTCAGCAGATCAGTTAGGAGGTATCTGAGAAAGAGTAGGAGATTATTATGTAGAGTAAATATTGTGTAACATGTTAATTTTTATGTAGGAAAGATAAAGGTGCATAGAGTCAGCACCTTTGTGGGTTTACTGTGAATAAAGGAGGTATGGAAGAGTCAAGGAGATTGCAGGTAGAGAGCTGACAATAGGCAGCTGAATTTTGTAAGAAATATGACTTGGTGATTAGGACATGAAAGGGAAGTACAAGGCTGTAAGCTGGAAGGATAAGATGTTAAGAAGAACAGGAAGTTGAAAAGTGATGAAGTAAGTTATGGTCGTGCAGAATTATAGGACTGTTCCAAGAAAACAAGGACAGGTGGTGTAATTATAATAGGAAGGCTTGAGACTGGAAAAAAATAATGCATTTATAAGGAGAAGCAAAAGTATTATTATAAAATAAATGCAGTTAAAATATAATATGAAGACAAGATGAGAATATGGGAAGTAGAGGCAATGTATTTATACAGTTTGCAATACTGCCAGACACTTGAGCAGATATCTGTGACCACACAGGTTGGTAGGAAAGATAAGTTAAAAAGAATCAGCAAATTACAACAGAGTTGGAAGAATGTGAAAGTGTCACTGGGTTAGTATACTCGCCACAATCCATGACACAATAATGTGTGTATGAATGTGACAGAATTATATTTGGAGGTTACATACAGTGAGTCTCATCACATGGTAATGGGTAGACCGAGGCAAGAGAAGTTAGAGAGTGAATTAAGAGAAAGTTAGGGAAGGGAAAGGGAAGATATGGAAAGGCATGGCAAGTTGTAAAATGGTAAAGTGCTAATTGGTATATGTTTTCTCATCATAAACAGGGACAAAATAGAATTAACCCAAATTCAGGTTGGTGTTTGGTATAATGGTTAGGGTGTTTGCCTTACAAACATAAGGTAGAGGGGCTTGATTCTCACCTTTGTAGGGGAAAATGGCTACTCTTAAAATGACCCACAATGGAAGCTAGCCTAGTAGTTACCTATGAAACAAACTGTAAGGAACATTAGGAAAATAATACATTTTCAAAACAGATGCATACTGTAAGGTGTGTCAAGCTTTTGGTCACTACAGCAGCAGGCAGAAAAAGACCTGTGAACATGGAAGAATAAAGTTAGAAAATAACTGTGCTCTCACCACAATTCAAGTAGAATAAGCAGCAGGTGGTAAAGGACAGGTTATGGTACAATCCAATGTTATATAAGTTTACACAACTCCAAATCCCTCTGAACAAAACAAAATCAACTGTTAGTTTATCGCCTGTTACAGCACCCCTTCCATGAATCCAAAGGTTCATGGCATGTTCTAAATGTCATGGATGAACTCCCCATAAATAAGAAATGCATCATTCTTGGAGGTTTTAGCTACTCAGCAAATGAGTACCTACGCATCCAATGTAGGATTTGCTCAGAAGTTTTCACAGGTAATAAATAAATGCTCGGTGGACCAGATTGTCTTAACCTGGTATTTACTGTAAGCATCATAGCGTTCAAATTCACTAGTAACCCCCTTTCTGATTTATTCAGACCATAAGCTGGAAAACATTTCTCTCAGACTTTCTAACTGCTCCGTAAAGCCACAGAACACATTATAACAGCTGGAACAGGTTACAGTCCTGGTTGGCTAACAAAGAAGCTAATGGTTCAGTTGCAATACCAAAGAACAAGTAACCAGAGGCACGGTACTAACCTCTGAAAAGTGACTCAGCACAAGGCAGATAAAAATCGGGTTATGAGGCAAAGACAGAAAGATAAAAAAGATCATCATCAGACAGCCTTCATAAAGGATGACAGCAAAAACCCACTAACCAGTCCAAAGGTCATCAAAGGCAAATGGAACAAGTACTTCCAGCAGTTTCTGAATAAAGAAACGCCCCGGAGAAGCTGTACTGCCCCAGACACAGACTACGATGGCAGAAGAAGAGCCCACCTTAGAAAAAGTAAGAACAGTGCTAAAGAAAATTATGTTAGGAAACAAAACCGTCTCAGATGAGGTCAAGGCAGATATGATCAGAACATTGGGTGAGTTAGGGGATAAATGGCTCAAAAGGATACACATAGCAGTATGGAGGGAAAGGCATATTTCAGATGACTGGAGAATGATTGTCAACTGTAGGCAGTATACAGGTATCAACTCCTGCCACACTGCATAAAACTGCTGGACACAGTGATTGATAAATGAATACACAGAGTAGATGAAAGTAAGATAGTTGAAAAGAAACTAGAAATGAGGAAATAGTCAACGGGCATTTCTAGTTTGGAGAAAATAGCAAGGTCTCAAGAAAGATGATTTAGGCAGTACTGCAAAATGGTTCAAAGTCCCAGAAATAATGGTCAAGTTAGTTTAGGATATCTACAAGGAAACAATGACACAAGTATGAGAAGTGCTGGAACTCACAAAGGGTTCCAGTGGGAGGGGTTGTGCATCAGCCTTCAGCTCTAAGCCCACTGTTGTTCATACTAGCAATGGACTTACATTAGCAAACAGGATGGAGTGGACAGATCAACAACGTCGCTGTATGCAGATGATGTGGCAGTACAAGAACACTGAACAAGAGCATCAACAAATGATAGTGGAATAGAATCCAAAACTGAAGGCATACAAGATGAAACTGAGTACAGATAAGACATGTTAAGGAGGCTAATAGGGAAGTCATAAGATGCTGCAAATTGAGACAGAAGGTGAAAATAGTGGAACGGGTTTACAGCTTCAAGTATCTGGGAGGGGTGTTTGAGAGGAATGGAAGCATGGATAAGCAAGTCATAGCTAAAATCAGAGGGGCTGCAGCCAAGTTGCACCAAGCGTGAAGGGTATTGTGTGACAGAAAAATGACAAGGAAGCTGAAAAGTTGTTGTGTCTTTCAGCTTTTCCCGGTTAGGGGTCACCACAGCGGAACTCTGGTCCGCTAATGACTGGCAGTAGATTTTTACGTGCCGAGTTGCCGGCCCTGACGCACAACCTTCAACGAAGGGTTGCCCATTCACGCATGTCTCCACACAGAAGACGCTCTAGCTTAGAATCGAAAAGGACGTCTTACTGTGAGGTGACAACCCTACCGCAGCACCACCACGGCAGTCTGCAAAACAGTGCTATGACCAGTACTACTGTATGATACAGAAACCTGAGCAATAAAGTAAGGGCAGTTGAAAAAGCTAGAGGTGATGGAATCAAAGTGAGATGGGTGGTAGGAGGGGACAGACAAAGAAATACGTACATTAGAGCATAAGCAAACACAGCTCAAGTTGCAGAGATGGTCAAAAAGAAGAGATTACTGTGGTTCAGGCAAATATCCAAGAAAGCAGAAGACAATCTGATGAAGTAGATTTGGGAGAGGCAGGAGAATGTCAAGAGGAAACAAGGGCATCCAGTAGTGAGATGGAGTAATTCTATGACAGTAATGCATGACTCGCGAAGAACGTAGAGAAGAGGTCATATAATCAACAGAGATCATGACAGTGATGGTGACAGTTAATGCAGCAACATGTACCCGTGTAGAAAAGGTGAGGTTGATGATAAAGATAATGACTTAAACATCCTGATACCAACATATCAGAATTCAAAGAATTTAAGAGCAGAAATCGTACCAAATTCTATGATGATGTCATCATCACCCCAGACATCATCTCATCAGAGAGCTTCGCAAAGGAGTTTTATACCCACATAAACAAATGTATACATTTGATTTCATTTGAGTTCATTTGATGAACCTAGTAAACGTATACAAAAAGGAAATACAAGGTGTTGACAGTGGTCACCCTATACACACAGCATACCTTGACTTGGTCAAGGCATTTTATACCATTGCCCCATTGTAGCAAAACTAATAAACTAAATGCATTACAATTAGCTCCCTATATACGATGTGGAGAAAATTGTCTTCAAGACAGAACCCACATGGTGCGGTTGGCAGGGTCAGCTTTAAAGAACATGAAGGTGACCAGTAGTGTCCCACAGGGGTCTGTGCTAGAACTACTTTTGTTTGGTATTTACTTCTCTAGCCTACAGACTAAAAACCAAAATGTATGCCTTGCAAAGTCTGTGGATAATTGTGAACTAGGAGTTATTGTCAAATCCTCCTCTGACACCAAAGCCAGCCAACAGGAACTTACACTTTTAAATCTCCACTGCATTGAAAATAGACAAACTGAATGATGAAAAAATTGAACATTATCACACTTTGAAGAAAAAATGTACATTCCATCATAGAGCATTGACAATTGCATTATCTGCAAGGTGGCACTTATGGTTAAGGCTGTGAATTATACTGGCTATGGCACATGGTTTGATTCCCCTCAGCTTTTACTTGCATATTGCGCGACCATGGGCAAGTCACTTAACCAGACATAGAGACCTGGAACCTAGGCTGATAATTCCCTCTCCTTTTATCACTATGTAGCAACAGTTATCAAAACGTCCAGCTACTTCTTGCAGTTGATCATCAAGGGATTATCATCCAGATCTAACAAGTTTTTTTTTGCCCTGTATTCAGCACTTATCAAACCAATTATATAATACAATATCTCCTTTGGGATGTACCTAAGCAGACATACCAAAGAGATGGAAAAACTTCAGTGGTTCCTAACAAAGGGGACCACAGTCCTAAAATTCCTGTCAGAGAAGACTAAAAGCACTGTCCTTCTGTGCCTTACATGTTCCTCAAAGAAGAACTATGTCTTGCCATCTGCGCAGCTAGGGACCCAGTAGTCCAGGATGTCTTGTACCTTCACAAATCAAACAGTCCCACAAATACCAGAACAATGAATCTAAGCCTGCTTTGACAGATCAACAACACAAGATGGAGACACAGATTCATTACCCAATATCTTCCCTCCTCTGGAGTAGACACCCTTGCATATAAACAGATATAGGATCATAGAATCATAGGCGATTACTAGGTTAATGGCTCTAGGGCCCTTACAAGCCTAGCCAAGAATTTAGCCCCAAAACGGAAACCTTAATCAGCACCTGTCAGCCCTGTCAATGAGAGATACAGGTGGAATCCCTGGGACAAATTTGTGGTTTCCCATCCACTTATCAATGTTGTGCTTGAAGATGCTCAGCAATGTATTTTGTTTGACATATATAGGGAGTTTATTCCAGAGATGCAGCAGCCTCTAGAAGACAAACCTGTCTCTCCAGCAGGTTTTGTTAATGTCACATATTAGATTTAGACTTTTGATCGGGTAATGCATGAAGAGTTAGACTTACGGATATGGCGCATTTCTAGTAAAGCAGAGTCTGAGGTAGGTGAGACACAGATCACCTCTGAACAATCTGTACGATACTGAGTAGAGTGATAGTGACTTCAGCCTGTCTACATAGGATACACTCTCCTCCTTTAAACAGGACCAGGATAATTAAATGGGCATTCATAAATTCACATCAGGTTTGAAAGGCTTAACCCTACCTGACAGCAGAGATACAGTCTAGAGTGGGAACTAGTAAGGTGTAATGGTCAAAAGATCCAGTAGTCTTGAATTTATAGGTTCATAGTTCACAATAAGTTTATGTCCTATGATTCCTATGTAGAAGGCAAATATAATACCACTGCACTTCAGGATGGAAGTCCCGACATGCAAATTAAATGTACTGCATGGATACATTGCGATTCCTGTTGGAAACTATAAGGACTAGAATATAAATTGCAGCCAAATGCAGTGAGCAGCTTATTTCTGAAATATCATTATGCAGCAGAATGGACAATTATGTAATCACTTCAGGAGGCAAGCAAATGACATAGTCTATGCCAACCCTAGTTATCTCTTCTTTCAGTGACAGTAAAGGTATGAAAGAAGGCACCCAAAATGAACAGAACACCAAGCTTTGTTTCTGGAAATAATTCACAAATGTATTAGAATATGAAGGATTTATCCACTTGAATGTCAGGTTTTCTAGCACTGTAATAGTGTGTTATCATTATAGGAAGCAAATGCATTTTCATATACTGACTACTCGTTATTGCTTATAGGTTCATACGTGTGTACTAGGCTAATGGCCATGGAGCCTTTACAAGCCTAGCCCATAGAAATGCCCTGACATCGGGCTGCCCGACGTTAGTTCCCAGTGCCTCTATCAAGTAGAGCCACTGGAGTGATCCCTGGGGTGAACTTTCTAATACCCAACCACTCATCAAGATTTCTCTTGAAGAGGGCCAGTGAAGTGCTCTGTTTGACATCTATGGGAAGTCTATTCTAGAGCATGGGCAGTCTCTGGGTTATGAACCTGTCCATCCAGCATGTTCTGTTGATTGTGGTAATGAGGTTGAGGTCTCTGGAGCGTGTGGTGCGGAGGGACTGGGATTTTTTTAGATGTAACATTTCTAACAGAGCTGGGTCAGACATGCCTTTGTAAGTCAAGCAGAGATTGCCTCTTAGTAGACGATACAAGACCGAGAATAGCTGGAGATTTTTAAGTCTGTCCAGGTAGGATATGTGTCTAAGGCGTAGGATCCTCTTTGTGAGGTATTTTTGTGGCCTTTCCAGCCGTTGCAAGTGTCTAGTGAGGTACATGCCAAAAGGGGCATTATACTTTATGATTGGTCTAATGAGGGAAGAGTAGAGAGAAATGATGACTTCTTTCATCCTGGATGCAAAACTCTTGGTAATGAGATGTGCCACATAGAAGGACTTTCTGACCACAGTGGCAATGTGGTGTTTGGAAGAGAGGTTGCTGTCAACCTGTGTCGCCAGATCTCTTATAACGCCTTCAGTGTCCAGTGGGCTCCCGTCGATGTGGTAATTAGTGGAAACTGAGTTTTTACCATAGGGGATGACAATGCAGTTTTTAGCATTAAGGTTAAGGCCATGGTTTCGACACCGGTCATTGGTCTCATTGAGGCCTTTCTGTAGGATGTCTACATCTCTTGGGGAGTAAATAATGGCTCCCAGCTTGCAATCGTCTGCAAACTTGATCAGTCAGAGTCCCTCTGTGTTGGCCTGGACATCTGAGAAGTAGACACTAAACAGGAGAGGGCCCAGGACCAATCCCTGTGGGACTCCATTCATGACTGATCAGCAGTCTGACTTGGAGTCCGCTACTTTCACACTGTGGGTTCTGTCTGTGAGCCAGTTTGCAACTCACCTAGTGATAGAGGGGTCAATGCCTAGTTTGGTGAGGTTATCAATAATTCCTGACTGGGGAATGGTATCAAAGGCCTTGGCCAGATCGAGGTAGGCTGTATGAACTGCCTTGCCCTCATTCACATCTCTGGTAACTGACTCGAAGAAGTCAACCAAGTTGAGCAGGCATGATCGATCTTTCACAAAACCAAGTTGCGTGGAATCTAGAGTTTGGAGAATCCCTATATTCTTGTTAATTACGTCCATGATGATGTGATCCACAGCCTTACATTTCAGGCTCATCAGGCTAATGGGGCGATAATTCCCAGGGTCTGTAGTCGCTCCCCCCTTTATGGAGAGGGATGACTGTAGCAGTGCGCCATTCAGTAGGGATAAAGCTTGAGGTGAGGCTGTGATTGATCAGGGCACACAGATGTGGTGCCAGTTCACTTTGTAGTTCATGTAGAACACATCAAGGGATATTGTCGGGTCCCATGGAAGGTGTATTCTTGGCCTTGGACAATGCAGCTTTAACCTGTGCTGTAGTAATGTTGGGTGCCAGGCATTCCTCCGGTATTGTGATTGATCTTTGGGGGGGTAAAGTTGGCACTGAATCTGTTGGCCAGTATGTTGGCAATATCTGTTGGCTTAGCATAGGAGGTACCATTGTGTAGTAATTCAGAGCAAACCTGGGTATTGCCATGGAGATTCTTGATATAACTATAGAAGGCTTTGTGGTTGTTTTTAGTGTCTGCTGCAATTCTGCCTTCATAGCTGGCTTTAGAGGTTTTCATGAGGGATCTCAACTTTTTGTTGAGGCTAATAAGGGAGTTTTTCCAGTCTTGGGACTTCACCTTTTTCTGCAAAGGTTTCATGGTTACTGCTTGCAACTTCTGTATATGGATTTCCATTTCTACTTTGTTCTTGGATTCTGCTCTAGTTATCTGGCTAGAGGCATTCCAACAGTTTTTTTAGATGTAATATGAGCTGTGCAGATCTCTGTACTACAGCTACCATACTATCTGTGAAGCATCCCAATTTAGTATCACAGTTAACACATCATGATTTTAACAGTCGTTTGCTCACATTTGGCAGCGACACGTTCATTTCAACCACTCAACATGACTGGCTGAGTGCATCAGGCACTGCTAAGACTACTTTTAGATATTTCCCAACAGATCATACAATACATGCAAAATATAAGAAGTATTACACATGCTGTTGTGTACAGTATAGTTTAAAACTCTAGAAAGAGTATTGCACAAGTAGAAAATAAAACTTTCAAATACAGAGAAACTGAAAAGAAAACTATGGGTAGAAGTTTGTTCCCTATAGGAACAATCTGATATTTTTATTTATTTATTTTCTAAACTTGTTAGGTCAGTGAAAGAGATACGTATAACCCAAGAGTTTCATGCAAGGAACATTTCAAACATAAATTAAAAGCAAACTGGTTGCTAGACACTGATGACAAAAAATATGGCAAGGCAGTGAAAAAATTAATTGCTATAATTACAGTATCTTCACAATTAGCTAAAGTGTAAGACATCTTGCATGATTTCTCATATACTTTCATACTATACAAAGTGACTGACAGACTGTAAATTACATATTTCTCTAGGGTATACTGCCATATTTATGAAACTCGAGGTTTAATGCAAGTATAGAACCCAAAAAACAACATACCAGGCTCTTAATTTTTTGGCATATAATAGCATCCTGCTGGCACATACAAGTGCATAAGGGACTTATGCGGAGTGCATTAACACCTTGAGGGAATTGCTGGTCTGGAGTGTTGCAGCAGCTGCTTCAGTGTGATATTTCCATTACTTTATCCAAAAGTGAATCTGGGTTTTGTATACCATAAATCATTCTTTCCAGTGATAAGTAATTCTCAAAATCATATAAGCAATACTAGTAAATTCATTAAATACGAAGTATAAAACGAGAACCAATGAAGATATGCAAGAATACAAACATGCTTCTGTAACAAATAGTGCTATGCAGAATTACATTAAAACTAATACAAAAAAATACATTTTAAAATGTCCATTAAGAAAAGTATCACTCAGCCACTGTCAGATAAATGTAAAATAATCTGATGCAAAGTACAAGTTTTAGGGTAAAAAAGTGAAGCAATATTCCATTTTCTAAGTTACTGAAACAGTACGATTCAATAAAAGAAAATAGCACTTATACAAGGCCTACTGTTCATGAGAGCAACAGCCACAGCAAAGTTACTTTAAATATCTATTTCTACTTGTTAAATATTCACCTAATAATCGGCATGCTGAGCTGCATACTTTATTTCAGGTGAGTGGTTTTAAATTTGATGGGAAGAAGAACACAAAATGCTAGTCGCATTATTACCACAGCTAGTACTCACGACACTAACCAAAGTGTACTCCTTCAGAATTCAAACATCTCTGGTTGTACTAAATAATACATTCAAATTCTAAACACACAAGTCCAAATCGATCATCTAAAATTAAAGCTGGTGAACAGATGGAGTTCTGTGATGTCACGAATTCATCTGTAGGTTCATTCACAAAATCCTGATGAGAAAACTTTACTTTCTCAATCCCATGAGGAAGAGAGGGGGTTGTCTCTATTAGACTGCTGGTTAACTTAACTGTGATAATCTTGTAGACCCTCTTAACTCTAATCATCCAAGAAGGGGCCCTGAGAAAGATTGTACAAGTACAGTACATTGACATTTTCTAGGTAGTTAGTGTGTGCGTGTGTGTGTGTGTGTGTGTGTGTGTGTGTGTGTGTGTGTGTGTGTGTGTGTGTGTGTGTGTGTGTGTCCGCGCATGTGCGTGTGCGTGTGTCTGTGTAACCGTGCATGTGACTGTATGTTTGTATATGTGTACAGGAGGAAGGGCTGTGGGTGTGCTTGCTTGTGTGTGTGTCTGTATAGTTATCTATTTCTCGTTGTGTGTATGTGCGTTTGTCTCTCTCTCTCTCTGTCTGTCCATGAGTTTTTTTATTTTATGCATATGCAAGTGCCTGTTTCATGTTATTGTTTCTACATTGAGAGATTATAAAAGTCCCACAAGGAAAATAATAAAGTATACCCTGCAGCAGGTGCTAAACCTAATTCTTTTATCCCTTAGAGGATGGCTCCACTATAACATCAAGTTTTTTCTCATCACAATGCACTATGTATTCCCTTTAATTAAATGCATGAAACATAAATTAAAACGTGATATAAATATTTATACACAAATGTTCAGATTTTCTCTTCCCCATTTTATTTATTTTGTAAAATATGCATTATTTACTTAATGAGTTTGTTGCATCTTTTATTTGTTTATTATATTTACTTATTTGTTAATTATTTACATAGACTGGTCCAAAGGCACTTTACAGCCACACAGCCCAGGGTAAAAACAATACAGACTAAAGCAATAATTTCTAAAATTGAGCAAAACTGAGGACAAGTACAAGAGAAGTCAAACTTCAGAAGATTTAACAGCTTTTAACAAGAATTTTAAAGTGATGACTAATAACAGACTAAACTGTAACTAATGACAAAGTTAAGGGGTTGGGAGGGTGGCCTAATTGTTAAGGTGTTTGCTTTACAAACACAAGGTGCAGGGTTTGAGTCTCACAAGGGATAATTGGCTAGGCTTAAAATGACTCGCAAGGGCAGTTAGCTTAGTACTAATCTATGAATCTAAGTACTCAGATGTTAATTGGAACACTCGATGCACCAATCAGGAAGATGGTAACTAACAGACAGATAATTAACAGACAACATTAAGCACAGAGAAAAACAGACACTGTCTAGTGATTAAGAGATGAAACACTACAAATAAGAGATTTATGGAATTAAAAACAGAATAATTACGTCACTAAGTCAAAAGAAGCTTGTTTAGCACACTGAAGCTAGGAATAAGCTTCTATATAAGACTGCCTTGTCATTTGCAAGTGTGAGAAGAGGAGAGTAAGTGGTTATAACAACACTATGTATCTATGCGATGGGAAGGGGAACAGGCCAAAGCTATAATAATATAATGATAACTTATAATAAAAGTAAAGTATATGCAATTATGGAAAACAATATTAGACATCTTTAACAAAAAAACAACAATAATAATATACAAGAATATATAATACTATGAATATCCTATTAGGCATAATGGTCCAGCTTGGCTTCACAATTATACGGCTTGGTGTATATTACAAATATTACATAGGATGTGACTGCATTGCATGTTGCTTCATCCTGAATTGAATAAATGAGCTTGTCATAAAATAAACTACCTCTACTAATAATTCTCTAACTGGCTCTGGAAAGGAGTTTCCTAATTTGGAGCTCAGAATGGAAACTGCTTTTGAGAAGTTTTGCAGGACCTTCAGCCATGAATATGTGCCTTTTTCAGATAGTTCTGTAGTGCAGAGGGATAACGCCCTGATTATGTCACAGATAAGAAGCTTGGTGGCCTGTGGAGGATAGGGGTGATTTGAAGCTGGTTGCTTGTCCATCCTGGGGCTAAGAAGAGAGTTCTAGCTTGCCAGACAACTGGCACCCATTGGAGCACAAGATGTTTCACCCACTGGAGACCAATCCTACTGAGCCAGCACTGTTTAAGTGCATTGAACTGTAAACCAAGAGGAAATTAGTGTGTGTAGGCACATGTCCCCCTCAGAACACAGTAAAAGTGGAGCTCAGAGGAGCTGCTGGGGGGTCCAGGAGGGATACAGCAGGCCACCCCACTAGCACAGTGAGTTAACCTGCCTCTATCATCCAGCTCTCACCAGGGAATGGAGGGCTGATTGGGACTCCTAGGCTGAAACAAATGAGGAATGGCTGGATCCTGCCCCTGTGTAACATATGGGCTGACTGACTGCAGGTAGACAGTCATCTAAATAAGGTCATGCAAGGAGAAAAAAAAAAAAAAGAAAGAAAATCTACATATCTTAAGTCATGAAACCTGTAGCCTTTGTAGACTTTTGCTTGAGCAAGCAAACTTTTGAAGTGAGAGCACAGTCCAAAGTTGTAATTAGAAACTCTTTGCTCAGTTCCTGTCTCATTTTTACTTAGCAGACTAGCAGTCTGATATCGAAATTAAACTCTCCTGTGCACTATTTGAACTGAGATGATTAATGTCGAACATCAAAGCACTTAAAACTCTGTACTGATCTCATGCAGCCGCCATCTGAACTAGTTATGTTCTAGCTTGTTTTTACCATGTTTAGGTACTCTGGACCAGCAAACAACCAAAAGTTATGTACTTACGATAACGCTAGACCCATGTTGTCTTCTTTCATCCATTTCTGACCGGATCTAATGTTTGTAATTTTCAGACTTTCAGATCCAATGCTCATCTCCTACGACCATAATTAATACTCACCTGCACAGTTCCTCAGATCAAGTTTGGCTACCTACACCAAAAGCTTTTCCTATATTATACAAATAGAAAGGACTTAAAATGACAACAAAGCAGTCCCAGATTGTAATTAAGCCAAGGCTCTGGACAGGTCCAGTACAGTCACTTTACAGCCCAAAATAGTGACAGTTTGTAAGGGGGGCAAAGGGATGAAAAGTTTTGACACACAGAAGAGTGCAACACTGACCTAGCTTTATGGTAAGAATATAACTTTTGGATCCGATGTTGTCTTTTCCATCCATTTCAACTATAGGGACCGAGATTTCAACTGTAACATACCCTGGAAGAACTCATGGGAAGATATTCCAATGGATGGTGCAGATGAGAATGAAGGTGTTGGATCTGAAAGTTTAGGCAGTTTACAGAATGGGCCAACAATCCTGTGGAATCTGGAAACTACTTTAAAACCTCTTTTTTCCTGTCCTTATCTTTGTGCCTTATCCTTTCTCTCTCTCTCTCTCTCTCTCTCTCTCTCTCTCTCTCTCTCTCTCGCTCTCACTCTCTTTTGATATCTCCCCTTTAGCCTTTTCTGCAGTTCTCTTAGATGAAGGAGAACCTGAGATGAAGATGGCAAACTTTCCACCAGAGAAGGCCTTTAAGTACCAATTTTGATTGTCGGTCTGAAATGGGCCCATGTAACAAAGATGCACAAATATCACAGTCTTCTTGAAGATGGGCTGCTCACATTTTGGGTGCAGATCTTGAGGGGGAATTTGTGTCCACAGGCAGACCACTTTTTAAATCTTGCAGCCATGCCTGCCATGCTGCAGATGAAAAAGCCAACAACCACTTCAACATACAAGCAGTTACACACTGCAGAAGAAAAACCTACAGTGGCACTAAGGAAAAAGAAACACATTAACCAGAAGATAGATACAAAGCTTAACTACAGATCAAAAAATTAAGTATATTTATTTACTGACATTTATTGATGGGGAAAGTCCACTGGGTCAGAAACCCATTTTCGGTAGAGACCCAGGAAGAAAAGCTCCAGTTACAAATCTTAACTTTTTTTTAGCTAAAAGGGTAGTAGGAGAAAGGGGGCAGGAATACCTACACTAACTATCCAAAACAACAACTATAGACCTAAAACTAGAGATTAATGAACAGTTAAACCTTCAAAACAGGAGCAGTAGTAGAAAATCTTCACTTACCTGAAAATATGAATACAACGCCACAACTCCACTCTGAGCCTTGGGGACCACACGTGGCTAGTTCAAGCAGCCAGTGAGATCTGAAGAACTGTGAGTGGAAGTGGAATTATGGGTAAGGGGTGCAGCCTGAACCTTGGATCCAAAAGTCTGAAAGTTGCTCCAGTCAGATCCAATATACCCAATAGTTGAGCTGGATGGAAAGACAACATCGGATCATAGAGTTTAGTTTTGTTACATTAGTGGGGAGAGCTCTATTGTACCACTGTCATGCTGCTGGCATTCTGCTCTAACTCTGCATTCCAAGTATAAAAGTGATGAGAGTGTGTACTTTCTGGTCAATGATTCAAATTCCATTTGAAATTGACTGCTATTAATTGGTTGGAATTCATACTTCCAAAGCCGAGCCTATGACCATCTCCATCACTGTGAGATTCAACTGCTTTGCCACTTCCATGTTTCACCATTTATTGTGGAAACTGAAGTTTATGACAAAGATGTGTGATTTTCTCATGACCCTGGGTAAATGACTTACATTTAGGGATCATGAGTAAGCTTGGTTAAATTATCTAGAGTCTACCTTTGGAATATTTCCATGGTTAAGCATCTTATACCTTGAGTGGATCTTACGATAGTTGTTCATGCTCTGGTCTTTTAAGGCAAAACACCAGGGTCAGGCTAGTTGCTGGTATGTACAAACAATGTGGCTCAACTCATACTTAACCCCAACAAAACCAAGTTAATTGTCTTCAATTACAATAAACCCAAAACATGTCTGACTCCACTTTCTATCTTTCCACTAATGGAACCAAAATAGATTCCACTAGCCAAGCCAAACTTCTAGGTGTCACAATCGATGATAACCTAAAGTTTGACACCCACATCTCCCTCGCCATCAAAAAAGTTCACTCCAAACTTGCACCCTTTACAGAATTAAACCTTATCTTACAGACAATGCCAGACTAGCCACTGCCCGCACACATCTAGTCTCCACCCTCCTCTACGGCTCCCTAGTATTCACAAACATTCGTAAATCTGACCTATATAATCTGGAATCATGCTACAACAAACTCGCCAAGTTTGCCACGGACCACCCTTACAGAACCCACCACTTTCCCAACTCAAATGGTTAGAACTACCAAACCTTCTAACATTTAACCAACTGTCCATAGGTCTGTGAATTATATTGTGGGCTAACAACTGCCCGGCAATCATCAATCTAATACAACCCAACAGCAATCCTAGAGCTCTAAGATTTTCAAATAAACTATTGTTAAAGATTACCCAAGCCCACAACACACACGGCCCCATCCTTTTTTCCCATAAAATTGCCAAACTGTGGAACACTCTTCCTCAACCTATGGCTAAAATTCCCAGCATTCATGAGTTTACAAACCACCTTAAGGAGCATCTTGCAAAACACTGGCTCTATACCTGCCATACTTCTGGTTAAGCTACCTACAACTCCCTTACATTACCCTAAACTACCAAATTTTCGCAACTACAACTATTAACTGCCGAAGGCTATCTTGATTCTACACTCAGTTTCAGTTAGCAATGTGTACACATATACTGCTTTGTCTTTAACTGTTATGTAGACTGTATTTCCCTATATTACAATTACTGTCTCACACTCTTCACACTATTAACTCATGCGGTCAGTTTTTATCACTAACTGTGCCATTTTTTTGTTAAATGTGTCAATGTATTTGTTAATTATTTGCTAACTACTGTTATATAACTAATTTCTTTACTGACTTGCTTTGTACATTGTTGATAAATACGTGTTCAATTTGAGTGTTTAATACTGTCTATTTGTATGTATGGAGCTTTTCTCCCTGGGCCTCCGTTGAAAATGGGCATTATGCTCAGTTGTACATTACCCGGTAAACAAACAAAAATAAAAATAAATAATAATAAATATTCAGAAACAAAGGCTGCAAGTAGCAGCAGCAATGTAGCAAAGAACACCAGCTCAAAAAAAAAATGTATGGAAATTCTTAAAGTAAAAATGTAACAAAACTGCCAGAAGTATAGAAAGCAACAAGCTTGCATAATAAAACCCCATAAATCACTGTGGGAGTGAAATGTTATATTTTATCATTTTTACAGTTTTATTGTATTTGTTTGCTTTAATATAAGATAGATTTGTTTATCCCACTTAGATGTGTTCTTTAAATTTAATATTTAATGTTTAATATTAACTGTTATATTGATATTCCATGTTCATTTTCTCATGTCTCTGCATTCTTCACCACTGTACAGCTTGTCTTATTGTTTAAGTGAAGCTTATTTATTCACTTTTAAGCTCTTGTGGCTAATCATTTTCATTATATATGAATTATTACTATTTATTATTTGAGATGAGCATTATTATTTACCACTGTCGCTGAAATTTGCCTGCACTTAGTTAAATTGCTTGAGTCTTACCACCAGTGAAAATATTAATGTGCGTAACTTCATACTTGGCTTAATCGAGAACAGCAAATAAGTGGGGATCCCTGGCCATCCAGGTTGGTGGGAGTACTATCTTGTCAGGAAGAAAGCTGTGGGGAACTGGAAGATTCTCTGAGCCTTTCCTGGAAATGGTAAATATGAGAGTGCATGGAAATAATAACTTGTGCGCTCTGTAAGAGGTCTGTGTGAATTCTAACCTGGGTTGGATGCTGAAAGTTCATACCCAGGACCATAGTGAATACTCCCTTTTAAACTCTTGGAGCTAGGCTGCATTTGTGAATCAATTATTGAGTCAGACTTGTATTGTCTATAGTACTGTTATTTCAACCTGCTGGGAATCAGTGGTATGACTGAAGGGATCATCCTGCTACTGCCAGCTATATGACTTTTCTCAAATCAAGTCAGGACACTGTAGGTGGCACTGGTGTGATTTAAACCCCCACTCATGTCACCAGTCGCCACATCTAGTAAATGCTTTCTTTTCTGCTAAGCTTCCATTAACAACTCATTCTTGTTTTATATGACCTTTCAGTCATTTATTACTATGTCCCTGCATGGGAGTTTTATTGTAGTTTCACAGTACACTGTTTTGGTTCTAGTTTCCATCCATCCATCCTCACCCCCTTTTCCCATTTTGCACATGGGATTGGGATGTCACTTCTACAGGGACAATCATCTCGAGCCAAGGTTTACACTGCTGGGTGGCTAGCAAAATGTTTGATGGAATTACAATTACTCTTAATATGTATATCAAAATACTCAGAGCAATGACTTATACATTTTCATATCACAGTATTGTTCAAGTACATTTGCCTTATATTTTATACCACATTGGACATGTAAATCGCATAACAATCATGTTGATTAAAAGCAATAAAACTACTTTAATTCTACATTAAATAATGAATCTGACCATGATCATATCTAAAATACATTTATGGCCTGTCCTAATATTTAACAGTGAAACCTTCTTAATTTTCCATAAAATATAATGTTTTCTTCTTTATATTTGGCTTCCGAACTCGCAATGTACTACAGCAATGAAAACATTAGTTTTTCATATAATGCAATGCAATGCTTTCTTCATTTTAGCATGTGTGGAAACCACTTCTGCACTCCAAATAATGGTTTTCTTACTTTGCAATTACTATATCTTTGGGAAACAATACTTTAGGGAAAAATAAATAAGAATATATACATATATATAAAATATACCAACCCAAAGGGTAAAGAGGATGCACAGACAAACTATTCAGTAAAAACTGCAGGAAAAACACAGCCAAGCTACATTTTTCACAGTATAATACATTGTTGTTTTTCTTTCTGCTTTTTCCGATTAGGGGTCGCCACAGCAGAACTCTGGTCGGCTGATTGGCAGTCGATTTTTATGGTGCCGAAGTGCCAGCCCAACACCCAAACATCAACGAAGGCACGCCCATTCATGCATGTCTTTCGAACGCCACTCGACCACGGGGAGGACATGCAGACTCCACACAGAAGGTGCTCCAGCTGAGAAACGAATGGGAGAACTTCTTGCTGTGAGGCGACAAAGCTACCACTGCATCACTGCGGCTTTTCACAGTATAATACATTAAGCCTCCTGAAATGGAGGCCCACAGGATATATGCAAATAACTCCTCAGGACACACAATGTTTCAGCTATATGGTGTCTGGATGCACATGAATTTTGACTTTTTAGTCTTTATGGGTACATTCAGCACAATAAAGTCAAACCCACTATCTGTGGACAGTCAATTTTCTGCCTTTTTAGAAACTCATCAGCACAGCATAAGTGGTTTGTTTGACTCACTTTGGAAACACAGAGCTTAAAAACAAGCCTGATATCCATAAACATTAAGGTGCCTGCAAAATATCCCAACTAACACCCAAACCAAACTCTAAAAAATTCACACATACAAATCTTCAATAAAAACTGCAAGATAAAAAAATAGTCATGCCAAAGTTTTCACTGTGTAATACCTTAAACCTCCTGTAATGGAGACTCATGGGATATATACAAATGTCCCCTTAACAACATACACTTTTCAGTTACATGGCTTCTTAATGGCCACAATTTTTTTATTTTGAAGTCTTTATTGGTACATTCAGGCCAATAAAGCCAAACCCCAATGTCTGCGGATGTTCATGTTTTGGCCTTTTAAGGTTGCACGAGTTCATAGAAAAAGAAAATGTGAGAAAAATTACATTCTCCCTTTTATCCACCTTTAACATCAATTAAACCAGCCTGGTAAACCTCCAGTTACAACACTCTGAGTAGCACTTAACTGGAGGCAAAGAAACAGTAAGACTCCCAATATAGGCAGTCTCTAAATACTGTTACTTTAAATTGAAATAATGTATTTACTACTGCATTATCTACACTATGTGACAATCTTGTAATATTCCTTATTCTGCTTAATCTGCACTTGTAGTCTTATATATCATAATTGTTTCGCTGCATATTTACTATTGTCTATGATAAATGCACTTTAATCCAGAGTCTGGAGCCTTTCAGTACTAGGAAAATTTTGCCTTGTATTTTAAATTACCATTAAAAATACTACAAAAGAGTTTTGTCAGCAAACTGCTCCTCTAAACTAAGTGTCCATTAGGTTTAAATTTAATATATAACTTTTGTCTTATTATTACAGTCAGACTGAAATAAGTTTAAATCATCTTGCAGGAAATTACTGCTCTTGCACCTTTTATCTATAGTTACTTCTTAATTTTAATGTTTGATTCGATATATACCAGATAAGTAAGACTGTTTTGGTTTAACATCATGTCATCCACCCAGATCCACTGTCCCACCATGCTTTTACTGATTTAATTACTATCCACTAGATGTATGCCTATCTATACCTCTAACTAGTAATATTTCAAACTAAACAATGCCAAATATATTGAATTTGCATTCTAGAACCCTTTGACTACCACCTTGCAAGGAGAATTTGCCTATTAGTAGATTGCATATGGGATGTTCTCTCCTATGCAATTCACTAGAGCCTCCTTCTATTGCTAATTTACTGAGTCAGAGTTATACAAAGAATGCATGCTTTTGTTACATCTTCATTTTATTTCTGTTATCATTTATCTTTACCATTTCCTTGGATTTAAGTGTATATATTAATTTATTTATCTTTCTTACTATAACTTCAAATTAAGAAAAAAAGAAACAAAATAAACATCCACCAACTATACCATATGTCTGGATTGTATACTGACATTAAGGATAAAAATTAAAGCTGTAAGTATTATTTCATTTATGAAACTCATCTAATCTCAGATATATATCTACATCAATATTTAGCTAAAAACTGCAAAATATGTTTGTAGTTTTATCTTTGGTTTGTTTTATGACACAAAACAATACAATACAATATATGCTCAACATTTACAAAATTACAAGGTTACCTGGCTGAGCAGCATTCCCCTCATTGGCCCATTCATAACTCCCATACAAATTAAAATGTTTTCACTGCACAGATTACAATCTACATTTACTTTGCTTTAGAAACTGCCAATCATCAGGCCGTAACATATCCTACTTTTGCATTACCTCTTTGATGAGAAACATATAAAGAGTCCAGAAAATGTACTACTCAGAAAGATTCTGTAAATCAGAAGAGGCTTGTGTAATCTGGACAAAAGCACTCACATTGTACCTATATGGATTTTTTTTATAGGTTCATAGGCACTTACAATTGGCTAATTTTCTGGTGACATTCTAAGGGGATCCAGTATCTGTCTGCCTGGGATGACATGATTGACAGACCTCGATGCTTTGCCAGAGATGGCCTGAATCTGTCACCCCTGGGCTTCTGGATACTGGCCAAGGCTCTTGCCACCCCTATAGTGCATTTTTTAGGGGGTGTTCCAAAGACCAATTACCACTGTATCAGCTACAAACAAATGCAGTCTGAGGGTCATGCTACTCCACACTAGAAGTCTAAATCTCAAAATGCACTTGCTCGAAGCACTCCTTAAAATGGAGAGCATTGACATTTGTGCTATAACAGAGACCTGGTTAAAGGCAGCAGAAAGCACTCCTACACTACAGGCTATAACTCATTCCACACCTTTCGGCCCCAGAACTTGAACCGAAGCTCAAAAGACGGTGCTGTTTCCTTATTCATAAAGGATGCACACACCTCCAGACTGGTGGCCCAACATAACACATCAGAGATACTTCAGGTGCAGCTAACATTGGGTAAGGCAGCGATTCAGGTCATAGACTGCTATAGTTCCCCAACCATGTCCCAGGACTTACACTCCATGTCTTAAGCACCCTGAAGAATATAAGCATCCAACCTAACACTCTCATACTGGGCGACTTCAACTACCCCTCCATTAAATGGGAAAACTACTCATGTACCAAGACACTTGCCCAATGTTTTCTGGAATTCATTAATTCCAATGCCCTGGACCAGCTTGTTCTTACCCCCACTAGAGGTAGCAACATCCTTGACCTGATCATTACTAACATGGGCGACTGTTGCTCAACACCAATAGTCAACTCCTCCCTGGTTAGATCTGAGCACAAACTAATCACCTTGGAAAGCCACATCGCTCCCCCCCCACCCAGCAAAGGTAACCACCATGAACAACTTCTCCAAAGCTAACTTTAGGCTCCTAAAAACAGGTGGCTAATTTCACAGCACCCATGCAAATGGACAATAGTTGCATGACCGCCGAATCATACACCATAGCACTATATGAACACACACACAAGTGCATGGATCTCGCCATACCCAATAGAACCAAAATGCTCGCCTCCAAAAAAAGGAAGCCAATCTGGTGGTCCCCTACCATAAACAAACACTACAACAGAAGGAGGAAACTGATGTGGAATAAGGTGAAGTCCCAAGACTGGAAAAACTCTCTTATCAGCCTCAACAAAAAGCTGAGATCCCTCATCAAATCCTCTAAAGCTAGCTATGAAAAAAGAATTGTAGCAGATAGTAAAGACAACCACAAGGCTTTCTAAAGTTATGTAAAGAACTCCACAGCAATACCAAGATTTGCTCTGAGCTACTGCACAATGCTACCTCCTATACCGACCCAACAGATATTGCCAATATACTGGCCGACAGATTCAGTGCCAACTTTAACCCTCTTTCCCCTCCAAAGGACCAATCACAATACCAGTAGAGTGCCAGGCACGCAGTATTACTGCTACACAGGTTAAAACAGCACTGTCTAAGGCCAAGAATACAGCTTCTATGGGACCTGACAATATCCCTGGCTGTGTTCTACATGAACTACACAGTGAACTGGCACCTCACCTGTATGCTCTGTTCAATCACAGCCTCACCTCAGGCTTTCTCCCTACCGAATGGCACACTGCTACAGTCATCCCTCTCCACAAAGGAGGATCGAATACAGACCCTGGGAACTATTGCCTCATAAGCCTGACAAGTCTGATATGCAAATCTATGGAATGCATCATCATGGACCTAATAAACAAGGATATAGGGAATCGCCAAACTCTGGATCCCACACAGTTTGGTTTTGTGCAGGGTAGATCAAACCTGCTCAACTTGGTCGACTTCTTTGAGTCAGTCACCAGAGCTGTGGATGAAGGCAAGGTGGTTCATACAGACTATCTTGATCTGTCCAAGGCCTTCGATACCATTCCCCACTCAGGGATCATCATCATTCTCACTAAGTTAGGCATCAACACCTATATCACCAGGTGGGTTTCAAACTCGCTCACAGATAGAACCCACAGTGTGAAAGTAGCTGACTCCAAGTCAGACCAGGCCAACACAAAGGGACTCTGGCTGACAAAGTTCCCAGACGACTGCAAGTTGAGAGCTATTATTAACTCCCCAAGTGATGTTGACATCCTACAGAAAGGTCTCACTGAGACCAATGACTGGTGTCAGAACTATGACCTTAAGCTTAATGCCAAAAAAGTGTCATCATCCCCTTTGGGGCAAACCCAGTTCCCATAAATTACCACATCAATAGTAGTCCACTGAACACAGAAGACATTATGAGAGATCTGGGAACACAGGTTGACAGCAACCTCTCTTTTGACCACCACATTGCCACTGTGGTCAGAATGTCCTATGTGGCACATCTCATTACTTAGGGTTTTGAATCCAGGAAGAAAGAGGTCACTGTCTCCCTCTATTCTTCCCTAATTAGGCCAATCATCGAGTGCAATCCCCCATTTGGCATGTATCTCACTAGACATCTGCAACAACTGGAGAGGCCACAAAAGTACCTCTCAAAGAGGATCCTAGGTCTTAAACACTTGTCCTATATGGACAGACTCAAAAAGAACTCCAACAATTCTTTGTCTCATACCGCCTACTTTTATTTTATTTTACATTTGTTAACCGGGTTAGTCCAGCTAAGCGTTTAGCTCATTTTCAGTGGAGACCCGAGGAGAAGAGGCAATCTCTGCTTGATATACAAAGCCATGTCTGACCCAGCTCTGTTAGAAACGCTACATTTAAAGAAATCCCAATCCCTTCACACTACACGCTCCGAGACCTCAACCTCATTACCACAATCAACAGAACATGCTGGAGGGACAGGTTCATAATACAGAGACTGCCCATGCTATGGAAAGACTTCCCATACATGTCAAACAGAGCATCTCACTCGCCCTCTTCAACAGAGATCTTGATGAGTGGATGGGAAATAGAAAATTCACCCCGGGGATCACTCCAGTGGCTCTACTCAACAGAGGCACTGCAAGCTAAGGTCGTATAGCATGATGCCAAGGTAATCCTATGGGCTAGGCTTGTAAAGGCTCCAACGACATTAGCCTACAACACACGTATGAACCTATGAACAAGGTCATTGATCTATGAAGATCTTAAAAAAGATCAGCTTTACATTTCCAGTTTTCTTCTAGTCCTTACATTTTCTGTATGAATAACCCAGAGTGTTGGGACACTTACTTATATGCCCAATCCATGATGGATATAAGTGCCAAATCAGGGGTCAATTTACAGGTTCCCACCTAGTCATCGGAATTACATCTGAATAGAGTAAGAAGTACCTCTTTATGTGAAGTGGCAGATGGGTCCACAGAAGTAGAATTCTCTGTGATATTTACATATACTTTCATCATAATCTTTAATGTTTTAACAGAGATGAAGACTCCTTGACTGGTTCATATTGATATTGAACTTGCAAATGTGTAATAATTCTTACAGAACATGGTCAGACAAGGCTGTGTATGTGAGGCAGAGGTTGTCTGTTAGTAACCTGTATGACTAACTGGATAATTTGTATGATTTAGGCCCTTGATTTTTTTTATTTTTTTTTTTTTGTTAGGAGAAACAGTTGTGGTCATTCCAGTTGAGACAAGTGTTTGAACAGGTGCATACCAAAAGTGGCATTGTATTCAATTATTGGCTTAATGAGAGCTGAGTACAGTAAATGATTACCTCCCTGGTCATGAGTGCCATGAAAAAGGACTTCTTTACAATAGAGGATATATGGTGATCAAAGGACAGCTCATTTTTGACATAGGGTTCCTAGATCTCTGACTATGTAATCAATTTTCAGGAGGGAGTCCAATGTGATAGATACAAGGGAGGTCATGCTTGCTGAAGGATACTATTATATATCTGTTGACATTAGTTTCAGTCCATGGTCTTGACACCAGCAGTTTGTATTGGAAAGGCTCTCTTGGAGGATCTTGGTGTCCTCTGGGAATTTATTTTTTTAAAACATTTTTTTATTAATTGAAAAAAAAGATTATACAAAATTATTTAAAGATAAATAGAACAAAATATAATTATTTACACATGTCCACAGCAAAACCAAACACAGAAAATTAAATCATTAAAATGTATCAAGTATATCACTTAATTTTGAACAAAATCTAAACTGGTGAGTAATATTCGAAGTTCTCATTTTGGCAGTTGACAATTACGTTTTACACATTTTTTTTGCTAACTTAATAAATTCAGTGGAAGAAAGTAGTTTTACATTTCCAATTCTTTATGGCTATTCTCTTGCTATAGTTAAAATGAACTAAATGAGAGGCACCTGCACTCTAAGAACAGAATCCAGAACTGGAGCATTAAATAATATCAAGGAGTTAGAAATGATGCAATTATCTGTCCACAAAGCATGGGCAAAATTTCTAAATGCAACCCAAAAAGGAGTTACTATTTTACAATCCAATATCATATGAAACCAATCTGTGTTAGAGACTTCATTACATGTCCAACAATTAATTTTTCCATAGTTACATATTAAAGCCACTTTATGTGGAGTTAAAAAAGCTCTCTGAAGAAATCTCCACATATATATTTTCCAATAAAGAGAAGAAAAAGTAGATTTTCCTGCAGATTTAAGAAGTAAGCATTTATCTTTATCTGAAAAGGCCTTCTTGTTAATCTTAGTTGAGTTGTTCCATAATAATGAATCTGTGGAACCACTTTTCTCTTATTATTTTATAAATTATTGATACATATATGATTTATTTGATTTATTGATTCTGAAAAAAATGCATCTTTGAATATGTATTGTTTGAAAATCCATGGATATTTTGATTTTATCACTAACATATTTTTAAAAGATTGTATAGTCAACCAATTATTTTTTCTAAACAATGTCTTGCAAGAAGATAATGTGTATTATGTGATTTAGTTCCAAATTAAGAAAGGATGCCAAAATATTAAATTTTCATCTCTAAGATCTAGCATTCTGTTTATATTAAAGTTCCCAAACAACCTTCAGTATTTGATATAGGAAACAATAAAAGCAATAAATATTTAACTATATTATTAGAATTTGTGAATCTTTTAAAATTTATAAGGATATAATCAGTAAAGGGAGAGAAATAGTGTTTTTCTTTTCATTTAAACATGTCTTTCAAGACCTGGTAAAATGTATTAATTCCAAATTTAGAGAAAGATTCTACAACATAGCTGTTATAATTTATTAATCTCTCAGGAATGGATTTCAAAGTGGATTGGTAACAGGAATTTAACCATAGAGATATTGAGAATTATGGATTTGGCATATAATTCAACATTTGGAAAACTTAAGACAGCTTCTTGCCAACTTTTAACATGCCAATCAAAATATATTCTTGGTTTATTGGGGACCCAGACAATATTAAGAGGAGTAGAATTTAATTTCTTAAAGATTTTTTAGGAGAAAAAATAATTAGTAGTTGTAGATAAAAAAGTATTTTTAGTAGGATTATCATTTTTATTAAATTAAGTCTATCTTCCATTGTAAAAAAATAAATAAATTACTACCTTTACTGCTATTGAGTCTTTTACAGTAGATTTAATTATAATTCTAAGATAAGTAATTTATGAACTGTCCCAAATAAAATTTTTAGTTTCTTAAATAATTATTACATTTCTATTAATAAGTAAAGTTTATGTTTTATAAGAGTTAAACATTAAACCTGACACTTTTTTAAAGTAATTAACAGATGTAGTTAAATTTTCTATTGAAACTTCAACATCACCGCTTGTTATTGAAATGTAATCTTCAAATAACTGAATTGGAATAACTTTCATATATCAAGAATACCTGAATTTTACTATTAGATTAATAAAGTTTGCAAATGATTCAATTTCTAGAGCACCTTTCAATATTTTGAAAGAGCAAAAAAGAAAACAGCCAGTCTTTATAAAAGAGAATGAGTTACTATACAGCTTAGTTATAAGATTTATAAATTCTACAGAAAATGTATATTGTTTAAGTGTTTTGAACAAATAAGTCCAACTACAAGAATCAAAAGCTTTGTCTATATCTAGACCTATTATAGTTAGTTATTTTTTATTAGCCAGATCTACTAAAGTATTAAGCCTAATTATGTTATCCTGAACTTTTCGATGCATTATAAAACTGGTCTGATCATCATTTATTAATCCTGGCATAATATGGTTCAATCTTTTGACAAGAATAGACATAAAGATTTTATAATCATCATTTAATAATAAAATAGGATGGTAAGAAGAACATAAGTTAGAATCTTTATTTGGTTTCAAGATAGTATCGCAGGTATTTCCAGGAGGGGGAGATGGTTGACATATGTTTAACTTGTTCAAAATCTGTTATTAGTATATTTAAAATATTCTCTGGGAATAATTTGTATAATTCTGGGATTATAAAATCAAGGCCAGGGGCTTTATTTGGTTTAAGATAATTAATTTGATGTTTTAGCGCCTTAAAAAGAGAATGACATTTCAATTTTCGATCTTTGTTCTTTGGTTAATTTAAACCTTATATTGTCTTTCACAAAAGTCATTGGTTATTTGTTGATTTCTAAGTCTGTCTGATTGTTATTAATTTCTTCATAACATTTCCTAAAACATTCCAGTAGGTGTTTTAAATCAGTCACTTTTTTATATGTATCATCTTATTTGAAAATTAGTTATTTAATATGATCAGTACTTATTTTTTTCTTAGAGCTAACAACAAACCTGTGTAAGCTTGTTGCATTTATTGAATACGTTTGTAATTTTACATCAAGATATTTCTGATTTAATATTTTCAACTCAGCGTTTCCTGATTTGTCGTAAGGGTTTAAATGGGAATTCAGTTTATCTATATTAGACTGCTAAGACACCAACTCCTTATCCCAGTCTCTTTTTTTATGTGTACCAATTTTTAATTCTTCCATATAGATAAACTTTTAAAAAATCTAAGAGAATTACTTCTGAAATGTCTCCATTATTATTAATTTCAATGTATTGATATATTTCTTTTATACACTATTCCTTAAAATCTTTTAATTTTAGTATATAATCAGGGATTCTCTGATAGTAAATACATTACTTGCTTTAACATTAATGTAAATATAAAGGCACTGTGTTCAGATACATGACATGAAGTTATCAATACATCTTCAAATTTTAGTAAATAGACCACTAGAAGTAAAAACTTTATCAGTGTTTAGGTGCCAAATCTGTAAGAATAATGTGCAAAGTTAAAAGAGTTAATTGACTAAGTATAACAGGTATCTCTCAAATGTTGAGAATTAATAAAATGATCTGTGTTTAGCTACTGAGGATAGCTTAGGAACCTTATCAGTAGTTGTGTCTTTACTAGAAAGAATACAGTTAAAATCAGCAGTAATCAATTCACTGTTTGTATATAAGGTTATAATATTCAAATATTTCTTAGCAACTTTGACTCCAATTCCAGGAATCTAGTAAGAATTCACAATAGTATGTTGTTTGTCCAATTAATATTACTGCTAAACCCAACATGCTATTTTTATCTGAAGAGGTATTCAATATTTTAGGCATAGGTAATGAATTTCTCCAAAGAATAAGAGTCCCTCTCTTTTTGATTTAAAATGAGAGCTCACAACAGTTAAATAATCTTTTAACTTCAATCTATCTACATCTTAAGATAATAAATTCTTGTAAGAAAATTATATGAGCTTTATGCAGTTTAAAATATTTGTTTAAGCTACTCCTATTCAATGGATTATTAAGTCCAATGATATTTAATGAGAACCAATTATATATCAACATTTATAAGAACATGAAAATGCACTGATTTAACTAAAAAATATAATCGCCAAGTACTAATAATTGTTGTTATGGACAGATACAAAAAAAAAAAAAAACAAAAGTAAAATTTCAAACTTATATACATTAAAACCTCCCATCATGGAACAAAAATTCTCTGGTTTGGTAATATAATCATACAAATCACACAATAACCAACCCATTCCAATGTTATCAAGCTAAACAGTTGCTATTGCTTTTTATTTAAAACAATATTATTAAAACAATATTAATTATAACTACTAAGAGAACACTCAAGTCATGTTAAAAGGAAAAACAATATAAAATGTTTGAGAAATATTAATATTTAAGATCATACAAATATAAACTTGGAAATGTTAATAATAAAGAAAGATATTATGCATCTGAATATATCAAAAATATCCCAGAAATAATGCATTTCAAATTTCTGTATTTGGTTAAAACATTTTATATAGTCATTTCTGCTAATTAATCCTCATATAGAAAATACTATAAATAGCCTAGTTTTTAAGCATTTGTCTGGAGGAAATTAAAATAAAACTGACAACACCTGTAACCTATTAACCTATAGACATCATAACACCAATGCATATCAAGATCATGCATCATAAAACTTTTAAAACTCATTTAATGACATGGGTGAAAAGGTGAAAGTAATAGTCAGAATATGGAAATATAATTAAAAGGTGCTACAAATAAAAATTGCATATTTTTGTATATTGTATCTGCTTATATATGCATAATATATTTACATGGATGTGCATATACATAACTGTGTGTATGTGTTTGTAAATTATGAGTAGATGTTTGATATGTACTATTAACAGTTAAGAGAGTGAATATATTCTCTGTATCTATGCATGAGAGTAAATATACAAATGAGTGAGTTTTTAAGTGAATGTTTGTTTGTATTATGAATGTGTGTATGTTACTATCAATACCTGTAGTACTTGGATTATACATTTAACATCTAACTTCTGTACAGGAAGCATTCTTTTATGATTACATTTTAAGTATCATGTACTTACAGTTTTGCTTATATTACTTTTCATTGCCATATTCTGAAATGTGCAGATCAAGTTTTTGTATTCATCATACCAACGGGAGATGAAAAATGCTTGAAATGATTTAAACGTCAGTTTAGTATAAAATAAAATTACATATTTCACTAACAAATGCAGAACATTTTAAAGAGTTAAATCTGTTCATTAATATTATTTTCTAATAATAATAAGCAAAGTAACTCTGAGTAACTCAGGCAACGGTTGTTGAGCATTTTCTCTGCTGGAATAAAGCTTTTCAAGGATCAAGAAGAAAGTAGCCTGTAGAAATCATTCTGATAAAAGGTACTGAATTACTTTAACTTTTACAAACTTTTCTTAATGGAGTGATTTGAATAGTTCTTCGTTATTAGTACTGAATTAAAGTTTACTTCTAAGTTATATTTACTGTTCCCTAAGTAAACATGAGGTTGTAATATTTACTCCCACTCAACAAATCAATAGTGTATTCCAATATATGCAGTTTGGCACATTTTATCAAAAATGCATAATCAGAAGCCAGTCTATCTAAACAATAAAGTTGCTTCTAGTTCATTAAAACCACGATAATATACATACATGCAGTGGATATCAAAAGTGTACACACCCCTGTTAAAATGCCAGGTTTTTGTGTTATAAAAAAATTAGACAACAATAAATAATTTCAAAACTTTTCCCACCTTTAATGTGACCTATAACATGTACAATTCAATTTAAAAACAAACAAATCTGTTAGGGGAAAAAAATGTACATTAAGCTGGTTGCATACATGTGCACACCCTTAAATTAATACTTTGTTGAAGCACCTTTTGATTTAATTACAGCATTCAGTCTTCTTGGCTAGGAGTCTATCAGCATGGCACATCATGATTTGGCAATATTTGCCCACTCTTCCTTGCAAAAGCACTCCAAATGTGTCAGATTGTGATGGCATCTCTTGTGCACAGCCCTCTTCAAGTCACCCCACAGATTTTCTATTGAATTTTGGTCTGGGCTCTGGCTAGGCCATTCCAAAAATTTAATTTTCTTCGGGTGAAACCATTCTTTTGTTGATTTGGATGTATGCTTGTCGTCATTGATGTGTTAAAAGGTGAATTATTTTTCATGTTCAGCTTTCTAGCAGACGCCTGAAGGTTTTGGGCCAAAACTGTCTGCTATGTGGAATTGTTCATAATTCACTCCACCTTGACTAAAGCCCCAGTTCCACCTGAAGAAAAGCAACCCCAAAGCATGATACTGCCACCACCATGCTTCACTGTGGGGATGGTGTTCTTTTGGTGATGCAAAGTGTTGTTTTTGTGCCAAATGTACCTTTTCGAACTGTGGCCAAAAAGTTCAACCTTGGTCTCATCAGACCATAACACATTTTCCCACATGCTTTTGGGAGACTTGATGTATTGTTTTAAAAATTTTAGCTGGGCCTGGATGTTTTTCTGTGTAAGAAAAGGCTTCCATCTTGCAACCCTACCCCATAGGCCAGATATATGGAGAATACAAGAGGTTGTTGTCACAAGTAGTGCACAACAAGTACTTGTCAGAAATTCCTGCAGCTCCTTCAGTGTTGCTGTAGGTCTCTTGGCAGCCTCACTGACAAGTTTTCATCTTGTCTTTTCATCAATTTTGGAATGATGCCCAGTTCTTTGCAATGTCACTGTTGTCTCATATTTTCTCCACTTTTTTGATGACTGTCTTCACTGTGTCCCATGGTATATCCAATGCTGTGGAAATTTTTGTACCCTTCTCCTGACTGATACATTTCAACAATGAGATCCCTTTGATGCTTTGTAACCATGGCTTTTGCTGTAGCAGGTAACTGAATAAATGTCAGGACAATCCTAGTAGGACAGCTGAACCTTACTCGGGGTTAATCAAAGTCTCTTTAATTGATGGCAGGTGTGTACCCAAGAAGACTAAATGCTGTAATTAAATACAAAGATGCTTCAACAAAGTATTAGTTTAAGGGTGTGCACACTTAATGAACCAGCTTATTGTACATTTATTTGTTATATTTTTCCCCTAACAGATCTGTTTGTTTTTCAGTTGAATTGTACCGGTTATAGGTTACATTAAAGGTGGGAAAAGTTTTGAAATGATTTATTGTTTTCTCATTTTTTTATATCACAAAAAAACTGGCATTTTAACAGGGGTGTGTACACTTTTTATATCCAGTACACACACACACACACACACACACACACACACACACACACACACACACACACACACACACACACACACATATGTATATATGTGTGTGTGCTTTTACATGGGTGAAAAACCCCTCTCCACCTAGCAGACCCCCATCTCTAAATAGACTCACGCAAAGATTACACAACTGTTTCAGGAAGGGGAAATTTCCCTGCCTATAGTGTTCTGCAGTCATACTTGAGTTCTGCACACTCCCTAAAACAATAAGTATACAAATTCTTTGTTCACATAACAGAATTGTATGTAGGATATGCTCTTACTCGCACTTCAGGTGACCTAATATGCAGACTATTACTATTCACAAATCAACCAAAAAGAAATTTGATTCAATACCTCCATCCAAATGTGAATTGAAAAAAACAAAAGCAATGAATATACTGAGATGAATTTGCATGCTTTAATATATGCTCATGTGTGCACACATGCACACACACAGACAGACACACACACACGTTTTATATATATATATATATATATATATATATATATATATATATATATATATGTCCGTGTGACAAAAGAGGTACAGCGCACAGCTAGCTGGAATTTTGTAAATAATTATATGTTATTTATGAATATCAACATGATAAATAAAAGTGTGACGAATGGAGATACCGCCAGCACAGCTGGCTGGAATTTTGTAAATAATTATATGTCACTGGTGAATATCGAAATGATTTGTGTAAGATGCGTGTGTTACAACTGTATTAGAACTGTATGTTATGTGTAAATCAAAATGCTGGTACAGAAGTGTGTGTTGAAAAGGGTTAGTAAAGTACTGAGCTTAAAAATGTAACCACAATGTACACTGTTGGAAAAGAACAGAAATGCACATACACTATTGTAACTGTTTAAATGTATATATTTTAACAATGGAAACTGGAATACAGAAGGTTAACTTGCAAATCTTCACAAAAATAGCAGACATTAACTTACTTTATGGTTGGGCCACAAAAGAGATGTCATCTTTCAGTTTTTGTGCAGCAACAGACACAATGTCAGTGCTGAGAAGTTTTCTGTGTTGTTTTGGGAGTGTTTTATTGTTTTATGACTTCCGGGATCTGCAAAGATCTGAGGAAAAGTCATTGAGTATGTATTCACACTGGAAGATGCTAATACTGCTAGTTTTTTCAGCAGTGGGGGTTTTAGGTGGGAGAGTCAGATGACAAGAAATTATGTCATTCTGCAAACTATCACAGCAGTAATATTTGAGGTATTAATTTGGAAAGTCTCTTACAGAGACAGAAAGAGAGAGAGAGAGAGAGAGAGAGACTGCATCCTGTATTCTGTCTTTGACCTGATAGCAACAACTAGGGAAGATCCATTCACCACATCTGCTTTGCTGCTCTAATTAAGTGTGACTAGATATAGTCAGGAATATAGCAAAGCTTAGCTTATTTTCTTTATTTATTTGAGACTGCCCTGCAATGTTGTTTTAAATATGTCCTGTGATTTTGAAATCCGATATCACTGTAAGTACATATGGACTATTTTCTTGTTCTTTTATTATTTATTATTATATATATTTAAACCTTTCATTGTGGCTGATCTGTCTAGAAATATTTAAGTTCTGAAAGTACTTGCATATTTATTCGGTGATACTGTGGGCCACTCCTAATAGTCTTGCTCTTGGTCAAACTACCATTTGTATTGATAGTAACATTACTCAGTAAGATTAGACACTCTTTGTTAAGGGCCTTAATGTAGCTGGTAAAGAGGTGGCTGGCAGTAGTAATAACTACCTTATAGTCTAGGCAGAAGGGGGCATAGAAAGCACTGGTTGGATGGAAAGGGTGATGGAGGTCTTGGTTTGGCCACTCAGCTGAGATCTCAACTCTATAGCTGTTCCAGTGGGGAGTCTTATTGCGCATCTGGAGAAAGAGGGAGAATCCAGCCATTGACTGACTGTGGTCTCTCTATGCTCTTAAGGGAAATTGCAATTGATACAGAAAGCTGCATCTGGAAATATTGTGTGTGTACCTGTCATCCTCCCAATGTACATTCCCCACTGATTCTAGTGGTGTGGATTGAGGCTCCTTGATTACTGGTCCAGTGGTGGGACATCACAGTCCATACATCAACAACTTAAGTGATCAAATACATCTGATGGAATATCAGCTGATCAAACAATAGAGAAAAATAATGTAAAACATGTTTTACATGTTTTTTTTTTTTTTTTTTTGCCCCTGGGGGAGCAATTTGCCAAAACAAATATTATACCATTTTTCAGCAAAACCATGTATATGTATATGTATATGCTCATGCACACATAAATAAATAGATACAAACATAGACACAGCTATTTATATTTGACAGTCACTTAATCATAGCATTATGTATAAACAAAATTGTTTTGAATTACTTAATATATAAACAAGGTATTAGATTTTAAGTATCTCAAAAACAGAAGCCCTTTCAAGTCAACATTTGTGCTCAGCTCACTTATGTTTACATCCACAGAATGTTTAACCCAACAAATCTGCTAGCCAGAAAGTGAAGTATTGTTGATGGGACAATATTTATGCTCATTATACTTACTACTCTAGTAGCAAATTAGCTTTTTTTTGACTGACAGATGCCGTCATTTTCAACCAGTAATTGGCTGTAATAGCATATTGTGATCTATTTAATAGTAAGATATGCATGTTTTCACTTTTGAAAAGGCTTTTAGATAATATTTATTTATTTTATTAATAGACCAAGAAAGTCTGACTGGGCACAGAGTTCTTTTTTCAGCTTAGGATGGCGAAGGAAAGCTCCGCATGACACATGAGATAAAGATTTATATAGTGTAGATAAATACAGCATTTTATAAGTGTATACACAGTCTAATGAATAAAGACATTTTGTTGAAGTTTACACATGGTATAGAAAAGTCAAACAATAGCATTTTATAAGTTTGCACAGTAAGGCAATCATTACAAATAGTACAATAAGCCACAGGTACAAATTACTGTTTTGAGTAAAGAAAGATGATGGTCATAATTCAATATGCAATCATACATTTCAGTGGACCTATAGCACTAAGTATTTGTAGACATACATTTCAGCTGGGCAGTAGCATTGCATATTTCAGTAAGGAGTTTAATAATAAAGACATATAACAGGCAGAGATGCAGAAAAGCAGCATCCTGTTATGCTTTAGTTTTTTTTTTTTTTTGTTAGTTAGCAGCTGGTATAGTAGACCAAAGACTGATCAAAGAAGGAGAAGGACTAGAAGAAGAGATTGAAAATGTGAAGACGGAGAAGATAAAGGAGAAAAGAAGATTCTATAGGTGAGTGTAGGAAAGATGAAGTGAGTTGGAAAGTTGAGGGTAGTAGCCAGTTTTGGCAAGTGGTTGAGTGTATAGTGAAGAGAGGTTGTGAAAAAGATGAGAGGAAAGTAGTTGAGGGATAGGAAAAAATGTGGAATTACAGTTTTGTTTGGTAGTACTTTTCCAGTGTTAGGGCAAGGGCAGAGCCAGAGATTCTGCAGGTGTGCCCTTAGCTTCTGTTTAATATGTTTGAGATGTTGCTCTACTTTTAGAGGGAGAGGCAAGGAGTTCCTTTCTTTGATGTCATAGTTTGAGAACAGACTATCACCTGTTGTACTGGTGGATTTAATGAAATGGAGGAGCAGCGTTTGGGTTAAGTGATGAGGTCCATTTGGCTATAGCCTTGGCAGCCATTTTTAAATATTTGGCAGTGAGATTATCTGCTAGGGTGATGGAATTTAGTCTATAAAGAAGATTTTTAATGGTTGAGGTGGGAACTGATTGCAATGAAATGGGGGTGCTAAATCAAATGTGTTGCTGGGGATGGATGGGTTGGTGAGAGGCATGTGGTGCTAGACTAATAATATGATTGAGTTTATGATATGTATATTAAAAGAATGGCAGTGTTTTCTATGTTGTTGGGCATTGTGGATTTCGGTTGGTTGGCATGCCTGGTTAGAGAATTGTTAATAGCTGACCAGAATACCTTTGAGTTTTGAAGGTTTTTGGACTGTAGGTTAGTGTTTTTTACATATTTTCTGATTTGGTATTTAGTGTGATTTATGAGTTACTGAAATATTTGTAGGTTGTTTTATGTTGTATTTTTTGATCTAGGAATTCCAGGCCTTGTCTCTGAGTTTCATTTGATGATTTGTTGTTCTAGTCAGCCAAGGGGCTGGTATGTTTTTTTCACATTTTGTTCTGAGGGGGAGGTAAATTGTTGAATGTTAAGGAAGGTTAGGGACAATTCTGTAACAGCATCATTTAAGTGGAGATACTTTAGGTGTTGTGAGTTACCAAGTTGTAGGTTCTGGAGGAATGTTTCTTTTTGGAAGTGGGAGAGATTGTTTAGCTTGTTAAGTTGGTATGGTTTGAGAATGTGGTTTTGAGCTCTTATGGCAAAGTCAGGACAGTGGTCACTTAGAGGATTAGAGAGATACAGCTATAGGAAAATATGTTATTAGGCAATGAGGTGAGTATCTATATCTAATCACATATTGAATCTTTGCTTGGGCTGTTTATCTAGCGATTGGGAGAGGTAATTAGTTGGGTGAGGGCATTGAGACTGATGGCATTTTGAGGATAATCGCAATTGACAGACAGCTAATCAATAATGAAATCTCCAAAATTATCTTTTTTGTGGGATATTAGAGGTGACCCATGATAGACATTCTTCAATAGTGCTGATGTTATTTCCAGGAGTGATGTAAATTCACATTATGGATAGGGTTTTGTGGGAGTTTAGCTTCAGTCTGGCACTAATGATTTAGGTATTATTAAAGGCTGAGATGGAGAGAGGGTAAAGGGCAAGTTGCACAATATTTTTGTATAAGATGACTACACCTTCTGTTTTTTTGTTTTGCCTTTTTATCTTTAGTATGTTGTAACTGGGTGGATATATTTCTTCATCTTTAATATGATGTTTTAACCAAGTTTCTGTAATTATTAGTGTGTCAGAAGAGTGTTGAAGTATACTTGCATGCAGCTTGGTTATTTTTTTGCATATCCTTTGGATGTTCAGGTTGAAAATTTGCAATGAGGATGTTTTTGAGCTGAAGGAGGTGTATTTAGTTTTGGGTTAGAGGGTGAGCTAGCAGTAGATAGTGCTGGATTAGGGTGTATATCACTATCTAATGTTAATCTGATATGACATGGTGTGTATGCTGGGGGGCATAAGTTAGACAGTTTTGTGGAAGTGTATTTTTGTTTTAAAGTTTGTAGAGATTTGAATCATAGGTTTGAAGTAATAAACAAACCAGTTGGGGCTGAGTGAAGGAGTTATAGAATGTTGTGTTACAGCCCTGTTTGTGGTGATAGATTGAGTAGTTGAAAATATGACTGTTTTGCCTGACCTGACATTAGATCAGTTTAGAATACAGTATAAAAATAGATTAGCAGAGCACTGACCAAAATCTGGAATGGCCAAAAGAAGACTCTCTGTGCTCATTCTGCATAGTTTTAGGAAGTATTTTTTTTTCTCAGAATGCATATATCCCGATAATTATCTATGTATGTATATGTATATATATATATATATATATATATATATATATATATATATATATATATATATATACATGCATACACACACACATATATAGTTGGGCGTCGGGCTGGCAACTTGGCACAGTAAAAAATCCACTGCCAATCATTAGAGGACCGGAGTTCCACTGTGGCGACCCCTAACTGGGAAAATGCCGAAAAACATTACTTCTTCAGTTCTACTTCTAAATACTGTAATTCCACAATACCAAAGAAGCCCAGAATGTTGAGACAAGAATCATGAAACTGGAAATTTTGAACAACGTAAGTTTTCACAGGACAAGTAAACAATTATCCAAAATAACATCAAAACACACTTCACTATCCAAACCCACCTAAGGTCGGGAGCTATGCCCCTCACACCCCTGAGGTGGGCTTCACCCCCACCCCCCCAACTATATATACTAACTCCATGATTGCACTACAGTGGAGAAAAGACATAATTCCTGATGTTGGGCAAGTGTTTATTTGCCGTAAGAATACTTGCACGGCTTGGGATTTTCAGTTTCGTGATTCTCATCTCAATATTCTGGTTTTTGGTATTGTGGAATTATGGTATTTAGAAGTAGACCCATACATATCTACACAGATCTATATCTATAGTTATATGTATGTATGAGTGTGTGTATGTATATATATATATATATATATATATATATATATATATATATATATATATATATATTCACTTTATAAACACGAATTTCTGAAATATTGAATTTAAGCAATTCGTGTCCATGAAACCGAAACCTATAAATAACGAAAGTGCATAATCGCGAATAGGACTATGTCAAATTCTCACTTATGCATGTTCGACTGGGATGGTATCTGCAGTTTATGGTGAGTGAATGTGTGTGAGTGTTTTTGTAACTTGTATGAATGAGTCTGGGTAGGCAGGTGGGATATGAGTGTGTGTTGGCTGTGTGTAATTTTTTTTTTTTTTTTTTTACTGTTTTTGCAATCTCAGAGTTAGTATACATAAGTGGGGTGTGGGGGGTACAGAGCAGCTTGCCCCCCACATATGTGTAGTGTAAATGTGTGTCTATGTGGTGTTGTGTTATTTTTCAGTGTTTTGTGGTGTGCGTGTTATGGTTTGTGTTGTATGCTGTATGCTGTATGCCGTGTGTTCGATGTTGTGATTTTGTGGTTGTGAAGTGTCGGTGTTTTAATGGTTTTGACTTTATACTGTTGAAATGCTGAAATTCGATATGTCAGCATTTCAGCAATATGAAGTGAAACCATATATATATATATATATATATATATATATATATATATATATATATATATGTGTGTGTGTGTGTGTGTGTATACAGATATGATGATTCAGGTCTGTTGATCATCAATAGCATATTTGATTTCCCACATATATTTTAGTATGTCAGACAAATCTGAATCACAAAAACATTACTAGATTTTCAGAATATTCTTCTAAATAAGCTGTACAATCTTTTTGTATGCATGTGTGTCTATCCCTGTGTACACAAAGTCCTCTCCATTAACCAATGCATCTGAAATTTGCACATCAGTCTCCCTGCTAGACTGGGGTCCAGGGAAGTAATTATTGTGGGAAGAAATAACCAGGGAATTGTTATGGCTAGCCTTGTATAGGCCCTAGGGCCAATAACCTAGTACCAACCTATGAACCTATTCTATAAAAAGTTTAATTGTCAAAAATATGAAATTTCTTTGACAGTGAATGTTTTCAAAAATTAAACTGACACTTGCAACCAATGTCAAAAATGTTTTGTACCATCTACACATCTAGAATCCTAATTTTCTAACATCTCAGATTATTCAAATTATGAGTTTAGTCAAGATGAATATTTTCTGTCTATAATGAACTATTTATAAAGACTATTTTCACTAAAAGGGGATTTAATGAATGCTAGACATTTCAGGTGACAGACTTTGCTCTTCCAAATTCTTTGATTCCCTTTCACTGAGGTTCATATCTACGTCTGATAAAACAGATTATTTAATCAGGTCTACTTTTATTCAATGTTTTTATTCATCCCTGCAGCAGACTGGTCAATAAATTTAAAATATATTGGCTGCTGTAATGCCTAAAATGTTCTCATCTGCTGGTTTTCGAACATATCAATGGCTGGAGACTTTGAAATTATAAAACAGTAACCCAGACTAATATATAATGAATTATACTGTTTCCAGGATTAAGAGGCTGCCAGTCAACCTCTCAAACAATATTCAGAGGTTTTTATGTACGTGCTTGGCTATTTGTTTTTTTTCTTTACTTTACATGAATATGAAGCTGTGGATGGGACATCTGATCAACAGTGTATGATACAAAATCTGCATTTTTCTATCTTAAGTATTCAAATAGTCACTTCCTCATTTTAAAGATCAATAAACAAATACACTACAGTTTAGGTGTCAAAACTATATTAGCTTATTCTAGCAATGCCAGATTTTATGCAGTGCATTTTATTTTTCTCATGATTACCATGGGAGGTCACAATTCAAACCATCAATCCTCTCAAGGTTGTAAAACACACAACACACTTTTTTATCAGAGGGTATGCATAAGCACCCTTGCAGCAACTAACATGGTCTTAAACTACACACATATACATAGTCTAACTCTGGGGTTGAACATAATCAAAGAAAAAGGAAAAAGTGTGACTTCAACATCAGTTAAGTCAACTGGCACCTTCTAGTTATAATGCTTTGAGTAACAACTGGAAGCAAACAAACAGTAAGTTTCCAATATATACTGTTTGTTACACTTTAACACACAATCAGAAAGCAATCTATGGAAAAAATACACAGACTTCAAATTCATTAAAACCAAGAAAAAAACACATTAAACCAGTGCTTTTCCATGGGGCAAGTCCCACCTGCTCTCCACATTCTCCCTTCTCTAAATATGCGAAGATTGTCTAACATTGTGGGGTTGGGGAAATACCCAACCTTTAGTGTTTTCCAATCACACTGTAATAGACCTCTTCTACCCCTGCCATGATAGCTCACTTCATGAAATCACACTGCAAAAGATCCCGGCTGCCCCTGCAGTGACAGTTCACTTGATGAGATCGCACTCTGAAAGATCTCTCCTGCCCCTGCAGTAACAGCTTACTTGATGAGATCACTCTGTAAAAGATCTCTTCAGCCCCTGCAGTGACAGTTTACTTTATGTAATCAAACTGTAAATGATCTCTACTGCCCCTGCAGTAACAGCTCACTTGAGCTCTGCATACTGCCTATAGCACTAAGTATACAAACTCTTGAGTCACAAAATCGGATAAGTACAATATGATCTTACTTGCACTTCAGGTGACCTAATATGCAGAATATTCACAAATCAACCGAACAGAAATTTGTTTCAATGTCTCCATTCAAATGGGAATTGAAAAAACATCAGTACACGTACTGGGGAGAATCTGAATAAACACACATTCACACACACGCATATGCATGCACGCGCGCACACACACACACACACACACACACACACACACACACACACACACACACACACACACACACACACACACACACACACACACACACACACACCACATATATACTCCTAATTGTATCTGTTCTGACAGTGTATTTTGACTTGTTTAGTACCAAGATATATATGTCTATGTTATCTCTTTTGAAAAGGCTGCTATACACTGTGACTGACTTTACATTAAGTCACTTTATAATACAATACAAATACGGATTATCAGAGAACTGAATAGCCCAAATGGCCATGAGATGACTGCATACGTGTTTATTTTGCAAAGCTTTGGGAAGTTAGTATTTTTCTCAAAGTACTATTCTGATAGAACTTAATATAACATGATTATTCATTCTGTTGAGATGCAAGAAGAGCTTATTTTTGTTCCCACATATCCTTTTACTTGTCAGAGAAGTCTGAATCACCGTAATATTATGGAATTTTCAAAACATTCTCCTGAATGTTGTACGTGTCTGTTTCTATCCATGTGTGTTTTTCAATGTCACCTATTAAGAAAGGTATGTCTATCCATTACTGTTTTACAGTGCCCTCTCTATCAAGAATGGCATCTACATTTCATTCATAAAGGCGAAAAATATAATTGTCATATAATGTGAAATGTGTTTGACAGTAAATGTTTTCAAAAATATAACTGTCCATTGCAACCCATGTCAAAAATGCTTGGCAATCTCTGCACATACTGATTCCTCATTATCTAACATCTCAGATTAGCCAAATTATGAATTGTCAAGATGCATTACTTCTCTCTATAATAAATTTATGAAGACCAAGACCATGAAATGGGAATTTAATGAAGGCTAGATATTTCAGATGACAGACTTTGTTCTTCAAAATCCCCTGACTTCCTTTTACTAAAGCTCATATACGTTTTGATAAAACAGATTATTTAATCATGTCTGCTTCAGTTTTTTTTTATTTGGCACTGCAAAAAGCAGCATCCAGGTCAGGCAATTAAAAAAAAACATTGGCTGAGGTAATGCTGAAATGTTATCATATACTGGTCTTCAAACACATTAGATGTTAGAAGTGAAAAATGCTGTGATTTTTTTTTTCAGAAATAATATGAGCCCATTTATAAATTATAAGCAGATTACTAAGGCAAGAGTTAATATTTTCTCTTTGTTTTGAGCTGTGTGTCCATGACATTTTGAATTTTTCTCCTCTGTTGAAAATGTATTTTCTGTCTTAAATTAATACTTTGCAGTTTCTAGAACAACCAAATAAGGTCTACATTTTTTTAAGAATTTGCTTCATCCTGCCCTAAACAGAATAATGTCATTTCAAGATAACATTTCATAGGTTCATAGGTTGGTACAAGGCTCAGCCCTAGAGCCTATACGAGCCTAGCCATAACAATTCCCTGGATAGCTCTTCCCACGATATTTACTTCCCTGGAACCCTGTCTAGCAGGGCGACTGATGTGATCGCCGAGGTGAATTTCCAATCTCCCATCCATTTGTTAAGGTTCCTTTTGAAGACGGCCAAGGAGGCGCTCTGCTTGACATGTATGGGCAGTCTATTCCAGAGTATGGGGAGTCTCTGGGTCAGGAACCTATCCCTCCAGCATGTTTTGTTCATTGTGATGACAAGGTTTAGATCCATGCTGCGTGTGGCTCTGAGGGACTGGAATTTCTTTAAGTGGAGCATGTCCAACAGCTCAGGGTTTGACATGGCCTTGTATGTTAAGCAGAGAGCACCTCCGAGTAGACGATATGCCACAGAGTATAGCTGGAGTTTTTTTAGACGGTCAGCATAGGGCATCTGTTTTAGGCCTGTGATTCTTTTAGTGAGGTATTTCTGTGGCCTTTACAGCTGTTGCAGATGTCATGAGGTACATACCAAACGGGAGTTGTACTCTATAATGGGTCTAATGAGGGACGAGTACAGTGAGACAATGACCTCCTTTTTTCTGGAAGAAAAGCCCTTAGTGATTAGGTGTGCCACATAGAAGGATTTTCTGACTGTTGCGGCGATGTTGTTATCGAAGGTGAGACCACTGTCCACCTGTGTCCCTAAGTCTCTCATCACACTTACAGTGTTTAGTGTACTGCCACCTATGTGGTAATTCATGGGTACATGTTTTTTTCTCAAAGGGGATAACTATACATTTCTTGGCATCAAGCTTGAGCCCATGGCTCTGACACCAAGCATCTGTTTCTGTAAGGCCCTTTTGTAGAATAGCCACATCATTTGTTGATTCAATAATGGCTCCCAGTTTGCAGTCATCTGCGAACTTTGTTAGCCAGAGTCCCTTAGTGTTGGCCTGTACTTCAGAGAAGTAGATGCTGAACAAGAGCGGTCCCAGGACTGAACCCTGAGGTACTCCACTTGTCACCTGTCTGGAGCTGGATTTGGAGTCGGCTACTTTTACTGTCTGGATTCTGTCAGTAAGCCAGTTGGCAACCCATCAAGTGACGTAGGGATTTATGCCCAGATTAGTAAGTTTACCTATGATTGCAGAGTGGAGGATGGTGACAAAGGCCTTGGTGAAGTCCAGATAGGCTGTGTGGACCTCCTTACCCTCATCCACAGGTCTAGAGACTGATTTGAAGAAGTCAATCAGGTTCAGGAGACAAGATCGGCCCAGTACAATCACACATATTTCCAGGCCAAGAGTTCATTTTATAGCACAAGCAGCTATCATTGATTACATATAATTTACTGTTAATTTTTTTAGCTTACTGACCACACAGTTATGATAAGACATGGTTATAAATGTATGTGGTGTTTACATACAGACTAAATAAGGACATGATAGTTTCTCTGCACAAACTGAATTGCTCAGTAATTCTTATTTACATTTTGTCTGGGACTTTTTTCCCCTTAACATGGATGTGAAACTTTTGACTGGACCATTGAAGAACAGCTCATGAAGAATGCAGAACTAACAGCTAAGCTCTCTTATTTTGCATACTTTTTTCAGACAGTAAGTTCCTCATTTCAGAAATGAATAAACTATAATTTAAGTCTTAGGACTACATGTGCTTATTCTAGTAGTTCTGTATATGTGCGGTGTAATGTAGTGCTGTATATGTACGACGTAATGCATTTTATTTTTCCCATGTGTTGTTCCACTAATAGAAAACAGAAAGTATTATCTAGTGTTCTTGAAGGGAAATATATTTCGTTTTATATATTTTGTGTATTCCCTTATGACCAAAGAGGATGCTCTCTTATTTGTTCTGCTACAACTTTGAAATGACTTTTAAACTATGGCAATAATCTATAATTAAATGTTCACAACATATGAAGTCCCCAAAAATAATGGGCATTCCACCTAAAGTACAGTTTTGTACCTACCATAAATGTAGATGTTCGAGTGTACACCCTGCTGCAGTCATCACACTTGGGTTATCCTGTCATCAGGCGGTCCCTCAGTCAGCCGGAATTCCAAAATCTTGGTCCGGCGTCAGTTGTTGTTGATTCTTCCCTGACGTCAGTGTGCCAGGGGTATATATACTGCAACCAATGCCATTTTCTTCAGTTTTTCTTGCCCCAGATGTCAGGTGCCCCCAAAAAGGTGGTCAGTAGTTAGTACCAAATTGAGTAAATTTTGCAAAAACACAAAATCCCTCCAGCTATAAGCAAATACATCAGGAAGGTATTGTAGAGATTTTAGCCAGTTAGTTCAGAGGGGATGGAGGAGGGTAACCTGGACTACAGCAGGGTGTACACTCGAACATCTACATTTATGGTAGGTACAAAACTGTACTATGTTCATCGTGTCACCCTGCTGCAGTCATCACACTTGGGTTGAATCCCAAAGCTAAGGATGGGTGGAGGAATCATAGAGGGTTATTGGAGGCTAGAAGGCCCTGCAGAACTGCAGTGGCAAAGCCAGCTCTAGTCTTAGAGTAAAGAGGTAAGTGATAGTGTTTGGTAAAGGTGTGTACTGAAATCCAAGTTGCAGCTTCCAAAATCTCCTTGGTTGGAACCCCCCTGAGGAAGGCTGTAGATGTAGCTGTTGCCCTGGTAGAGTAGGCCCTAATGGTAGCAGGAAATGGTTTTCCATGATGGGTATAGCAAAACCGAATGCAATGTCCTATCCATTTGGAAATGGTTTGTTTTGATATAGCCTTCCCTTGTGAAGCTGTAGCATAGGATACAAAGAGTTGGTCAGATTTTCTGAAAACCTTAGTTTTATCCAAGTAGTAACGAAGTTGCCCGTGAATGTCCAAGGAATGCAGAAGTCTTTCTCCTTTGTTCTGTGGATTTGGGAAGAAGGTGGGTAAGTGGATGGTTTGATTTAAAGCCACACTGGAAACCACCTTAGGCATGAAGGAAGGATTAGTTCGTAGAGAAACTCTGTCTTGATGGAAAATGAGGAAAGCTTCCACTGCCATTAGTGCCTGTAGCTCTGAGACTCTTCTAGCTGAAGTTATTGCTAGCAGCAGGGCAGTCTTCCATGATAGAAACTGTAGATCTGCAGAGAAAGCTGGTTCAAAGGGAGGTAACGTAAGTTTTTACAGAACAAAATTGAGGTCCCATGTTGGTGTAGGTGCTCTCCTGGGGGGTCTAATGTTTTTTGCCCCTCTGAGGAACTGTCTTAGAAGTGGATGCAAAAATAAGGGTGGATCCGTGTTGTAGTGGGCTGAAATAGCTGATGCATGGATTTTAATGGAAGAAAAAGAAAGTCCTTTGTGCAACATCTCAGTTAAGTACTGTAGAATCTGAGGCATGTGAGGCTGAAGTGTGTCTTGGTCTTTACCTTGGTTCCAGGCACAAAACCTTTTCCATTTGTCCGAATAGGCCTTCCTGGTACTGGGCCTCCTAGCTTCCAGAATAACATCCCTAACTGCTTGGGAAAGAGGAGCTGGCTGGATGATTAGGTGATTTGCCATGCAGCCAGATTTAAGGTTTTGAGCTAGCTGTGAAGAATCTGATTGTTTTTCTGTGTGAGCAAATGGGCAATCTGTGGTAAAATCCAAGGTGAGCCCTGGGCCATATTCCTCAAAAGTGGGTACCAGTGCTGGCATGGCCAGTCTGGGGCTATGAGTATCAGTCGTGGTCTCTCCTTTCTGATTTTCAAAGCACCTTTGTGAGGAGAGGCAATGGAGGGAAGGCATATACTGTCAGGTTTGTCCAACTGAATGAGAGTGCGTCCACTTTCCAAGCTTGGTGGTGCAGTGTCCTTGTACAAAATTTTGTTAGTTGATAGTTTTGAGGACTGGCAAACAGGTCTATGTCTGGAGGGCCTCATTTTTGAGTTATCATTGCAAATACTTGTGGATCCAGTTTCCACTCATGGGGATCCATGATGTTTCTGCTGAGGTCGTCTGCCAATGTGTTCTTTTTTCCTGGCAGGAATTGAGCTTGTAACTGAACTTGGTAAGCCAGAGCTGTGTTCCACAAGGTCATTGCTTGCCTGCATAGAGGGTAGGAGTGTGTACCCCCTTGTTTGTTTATGTACCACATTACTGTGGTGTCGTCCATCCTTATTGTAAGTTGTCCTGGTTGTAATAGATTCTTGAAGGCTGTCAGAGCATTCTGTACAGCTAGCATCTCTTTTTGATTGACGTGCAGATTCCTTTGATCTGCAGTCCATACGCCTTGAATGCACTGTCCTGCCATGTGTGCCCCCCAGGCATAGTCCGATGCATCTGTTGTCACAGTTTGCCTGGTTGGGGGCAAGGTGAAAGGCTGACCCTTGTTGAGGTGACATGCCTGTGACCACCATAGAAACTCCTGTTGTAGGCAGGGAATGAGAGATATCATTGTGTCCAAGCTGTGGCTGTGTTGAGACCATACGCTTTTTAGGTACCACTGTACTTTCCTCATATGCAGCTTTGCAAATGGTATTAGTAGTATGCAAGATGCCATGAAGCCCAAGGCCTGCAGAATTTTTCTTGCAGGTAGTTGGGTCTTTGTTGCCATTGTTTTGAAATATTGAGTCAGTTGTAGTTGTTTGTCTGGCATCAGATAAGCCTTCTGGGCTATTGTATTCAAGCTGGTACCCAGGAATGTCATATTTTGTGAGGGTATTAGTTTTGATTTATTTTCGTTTACCGTGTACCTTAGGCAACTTAGAAGATGTTTTACAAAAGCCAGATGTTGTAAGAGGATGTCCTTGCTTTCTGCTTGGATGAGACAGTCATCCAGGTATGGGTATATTTGAATTCCTCTTTGTCTGCAGTATGCAATTACTGGTGCCAGGCATTTTGTGAAGACCCCGGGTGCAGTAGATAAGCCAAAGGGCAGTGCAGAGAATTGGTAATGGGTTGAACCTGAAATGAAACGGAGGTATCTTCTGCAACTTTGTCTGATAGGGATATGCAGGTATGCCTCCTTGAGGTCCAACGTTACTAGCCATGCTTTCTTGCCCAACATGGGAAGAAGCTGCTGTAGTGTTAGCATCTTGAATTTGGGTACTTGTAAGAAGGTGTTTAGAACTGAAAGGTCCAGAATTGGTCTCCAGGCATTGTCCTTTCTGGGAACTAGAAAGAGTCTTGAGTAAAATCCTTGGCCTTGCTCTCGAGTAGGTACCAGTTGAATGGCTCTCATGTCCATGAGAGCTGTAATTTGTTTTTGTGCCTCTGCCCATTGATTTTGTGGCAGGTTTGGCATTCCTCTTTTCATTGGCAAGGTGTGAAAATGGAATTTGTATCCTCGTGAAATTATGTCTAGGACCCATTTGTCCTTTGTGACAATGTGCCAGTTGTCCGAAAAAAGTGCGAATTTTCCTCCCAAGGGGGCTGCCAAGAGAGTGTTGCTTGGCCAGATGAGGTGCAAGTCACTGAGTTTGCCTTCTGGTAGATTGGGACCTGTCTTCTCCTCCCTTCTGTGTTGCAGTGCCCCATTGTCGAGGTTTGTACTGGGCTTGTGGTTGTCCTCTGCCTCTTGGACATCTGTATTTTCCCCTCTGAGGTCTGTCAGTAGCTGGAAAGGACCAATTTTTTTGTTGGCCAATTTCTGCTGAAGCGAGGGGGCTGTACCTGTAGGAAATCTTTGACTGTCTGCATAAATTTTGCCTTATCCTCCATTTTCTTTAAGACTTCTTCTGCTTTAACTCCAAAAAGAACATCCTGCTGTAAGGGAGCATCTAGAAGCTTTGCTTTAACATGATCAGGCAGAGTTTGTTCCTTTAACCAAGCATGTCTACGTATATAACAGACCCAGTGATAGCTGCTCTGCAGGAGGCCTCCAGAGAATCAAACCCACATTGTAAGGTGTGTTTGCCCACTTGTTCAGTTGCATGCAACAGGTCCTGCATTTCTTTCAATTCAGACTGTTGAGGGAGAGTGGTGATTCCTTGCTTTAACTGTGAGATTAGAAATTGCTGATACTTAAGCAAGTGAAATTGGCAATTTAGTGCCCTCATAGCTAGAGTGGCTGAGGTGTAAACCTTTTTCCCCCATCTGTCTAGTGCTCTGGAATCCCTTTCAGAGGGTACAGGATTTTTAGCCATAGAAGCCTTAGCCCCTTTGGGACCCTGGGAGATTGTCTCTGGGTCAGCAACAGGACTTTTATATAGAAATTTATGAGAATCAGGCACTCTGTAGTATTTGTCAGGCTTGGCCGGAGCAGGTGGTAGAGAGTCTGGGTTCAAACTGGATTCTAAGTAAACATCATCCACAATATCTAACATGGGTGGGATGGCAAGTGGTCTGTGCTGGGGGAGTAAAAGAAACTCTCTGAGCCTTTTCTTCGAGTCAGAGTAGTCCTGACCTTCCCAGTGGAAATGTTCTCTCATAGTGTGTAAAGTTTCCCCAAAGGAATAGTCTTCAGGAGGAGAAGCTGAGGGAATGGAATCCTCAGCATCAGAATCTTCATAAGGAGAGAAGGAGTAATCTTGGTCTTCAGAAGAGGATGAAGAAATGGACACTTGTTCAGAGGATGCATAATCTTCCTCTTGTCTAGGCCTTTTGTCAGGAGGAGGCTGGGAACCCCTGATTAAAGAGATCAGATCTTCAGCCATTTTGAGCATCTGTTTCTTAGTAATGGGGCCTTGAACAGGGGACTGAAATGCAGTCCTTTTAGATTTAATAGGAGTCTTCATCTTAGGATACGTTTTAATGGTAAACGTCGTCGGTCTGAAAATGCCTTCAGAAACCAAAGGCGTTTCAGCAGCACCGGCATCTTTATCAGCAAAGTCGTCAGTAGGGCCTGAACAAAATGGTTGCATCGGCCTGGTACATTCCGTCAAAAGTTCCGAAGCGGTCTCGGGTTCCAAATCTGCGGTAGTCAGGGGCTGCGCTGGAGCCTCACTGAGGACCAGAGAACCGGAGACCGGACCAGCCGAGGCCTCGGATTCTGGCTTAGGCCTGGGCTGTCTGTCCTTATCCTTGCGTTTTTTGTGCACGCCGATAGTCGGTTGCTCCGACGGCATACTGTAATTAAAATTTCTACCGAAGTAGTGTTGTGCGAAATCAAAGCGTCTTTTAATAGTACGTTTATTAAACCTAGCACAAAAATGACAACTAGTGACGTTGTGGTCTGGGCCTAGGCAAGGTATGCAATAAGAATGAAAATCCTTATGAGGTATTTGCTTTCCACAAGAAATACAATTGTTAACTTTTTCTGACATCGGTTTGAGGCAAGAAAAGTTTCCCCAACGGGGTACTTAGCTTATAGAAGACTTTGGTCTGAAATTCAAATTCGAAAATCTCAGGAGTCGGCCGACCAGCACTTGCAAACTGCTTCTGCTTTGGGCACCGCACGGCAAGAAAGACTGAAGAAAATGGCGTCGGTTGCAGTATATATACCCCTGGCACACTGACATCAGGGAAGAAGCGACAACAACCAACGCCAGACCAAGACTTTGGAATTCCGGCCGACTGCGGGACCGCCTGATGACAGTTTAACCCAAGTGTGATGACTGCAGCAGGGTAACACGATGAACATCATGCATAAAACTGTATTTAGGAAATTGTAAATGGACTCATGCTTGACATTGTTTTATGTAGAGGCAGGATCTCCACTCCATCCATGTTATTTAATGCAATCATGTCCAAGGTCATCATTTCCCCAGAGGAACAGCTCAGTGGTTCAAATAGACAAATCCCTGACTGCAGCCCAGATGACCTGAATTCAGTTATTGGTTAGGTACTGTAAAGAAATGTAGGGGAATATGAGAATAAGCAGACAGTGTGGGTTCGCCCACCCTGGGGAAAGGGATAGCAACTCAACCTGCTTCCTTAACCTGGATACCCAACAGAGGCTCTGTGCAGCAGCAGAAGTAGCATGTATCAGTGGCACAAGTTCATTAAACAGCACTGTATCGCAAATGAAAGTCTGGACTCTTGGAGATCAAGCGACAAATGACTACAATCAAGGACTGAAACACAGGGAGAAATAACACTGGAGTAGAGATAGCTGCAAGACAATGGGATTTCCAAAGGCTGCAAACACTGCAATCAAGATATTCTCTGTAACATGCTATTCTCTGTAACATGCTGTTGAGATGTTAAAGGACTCAGCAATGAAGACTAGCTGTGGCAAGAAAGCAGCATCCATTTCATATCCTGGAGCACAAGTGTGAACCACACTGACCTATGGTCCCATGTGATGCAGCTCCTTCGCTACAGCTGTGCTTGTTACCAGTGTGAGACAGCTAATAGTACTCTTCCCACTCCTTCACAGAATGTATCCATAGTGCCTGCACATCCAGAGTGCACACTGATGTAAGGCACTGTATGTATGTTAATTGTTCCACTGTATGGCTGTTTGCCATCATCCTTGCTGTTAGGCTATCACATGGTTGCCACGGCAATGGCTTATCATGCATCATCTACCAATAGATGCGCCTCAAACATTATTTGCTACTTCACCATGTCACCTCTGTGGTCATAATGTTCATTACAGCACTCAACATATTTTTTCACTCAGCTAACATCCCTGACCACATACAGCTCTTTATGTGGAATTTGGGAATTTTTCATGTGCCCAGGGTGCTACTCAAAAGGGAATAGGCTATTTAGATTGGGAGGTTGGTGTAAAGGGTTGGGAGGTTGATATAATGGTTAAGGTGTTTACCTCATAAACACAAGGTACCGGATTTCATTCACCCGAAAGGGAAAATGGCTAGGCTTAAAATGGCCCAGAAGGGCAGCTACTCCCTCCATGAATGATTTAAGCACTTAAATGTTTAACGACTACTGTCTAGTTCCCTTGCCTGGGAACAGTTAGCCAGACCATTAAGTTGCTCAATGGATGATGACCTGGACACATGAAACAGGGAAATGCAATGTTTGAATTTAACTAGTTCACATACTTTGGTTTTGGTAGGAGCCATGACTCTTCAGAGATTTGATAATGTGATACAGATGCAGAATCAGAAGCCTCAGGAATAGCTTGCTGCTGCTGAAATGGTTGCATTTTAATATACAGTATTGCTATAGGCATTTGGAAAAATAGATAAACTGCATAATAAAGGACCATAGGGAAAGCCATAGTAACTAAATGACAGTACCAAAAGGTGAGATGAAATAAATGCTCTAAATATGTATTCATGTCTGTGTGAAATAGATTGTAAGTGCCTTGATAATATCTGTGCACGTTTCATGTTTGTGTGAATGGAGTGGTTAAGCACCCTGATAACCAGTTACTTCACAACAGTGATGTTAAGTGCTCTGATAATATCATTGACTGTCCTATGTCTATGTGAAGGGACTGGTTAAATACCTAGATAATAGGCCTCATGTCTGTGTTACGGGACTGGTTAAGTGCACTGAAAATATCACTGAATGCCTCAGTCCTGATCCAAGAAAATAAAACTGTTTCTGTGCTTTTCTGCTTTGCTTAGATGATGACTGAGCTGACACTCAGCCACTGTGGTTTCATTAAGCCCATGCCTGAACTGCTTTTTGCTCCAGTGAATTTTCACTCATGGTTACAGTGGTTAGGGATCCTCAGCTGCAGAAACAACTATTAGGGAAGAAGGGTTTCACATTCATAAATGCCAGTGTGACAGCTGTAAGGAGTTCTGAGTGTAAGAATTGTAAGAACTACATTTGTTGGCTCACCAGCTAGTATGAAAGTTTTAAAACCTGCTTAAAAATAAGTAAATGGTAGAGGATGGACTGACTGATAGCAAATAACTTGGTGGCTGGAAGATAGCAGATAGAAAAAAAGGATTATTATGAACCTAAGAAAGGTGGAGATTATAAGATTCCCACAAGCATTCTTTGTTCTAAATTTTCATTTTGAAATATGACTGAGTCTGCGATGCAGAACTGTTTAGCCCATTAGCCCATACTCTCTTGTCTACAGGCTGCACACATAACTTCATGATATACGATGATGATGAAGAGAGACTCACAAACTGTAGACATCTCAAGGGGAATGTATTCCAGGTGAAACAGATTCATATCTGTGAATCTTTAAGAAACTGGAATCTGCAAAGTGCAGAATGGTATTATAAACTCAGCATATAGCCGAGATGCACAGAAATCTTGCAATGATTAAAGCATTTCAACAGCCTGCTATTCTGTGACCAAATCCCATGGTGTTCAATACTTGGCTATGTTAATGCCTGCATTAATACTATTACTAGAGCTAATGGTCAAGTAGGTTGATTATGGACACTGAAAATACTGTAATTAAGAGAATCACCCAGAAAACTGTCTCACTGCTGAATATGAAGTACTGGCATTTCAGCTTTAAGAAACAATTAAGGCTTGAAGAAACAATAAAGTGCATAATTTACAAGCAGCCTAACACAGTTTACTGTAAACATTTTCTGACATTTGCAAAGGAGATACTGGGTAACTCTTGGTAAATAAATGAAACGAGACAGTTTTATTTACTGTTAGCATATTTGTAATTTATGTGACACTGTATGGCAAGCTAATAAACTGAAATCCTTAGCACGTATACTACAAAGACACATTACACTCTTCTTCTTCTTCTTCTTTCAGCTTTTCCGGTTAGGGTTCGCCACAGCGGTTCACCTGTCTGCTCATGATTGGCAGTGGAGTTTTACAGTGTCGAGTTGCCAGCCCGGTGCCCAACCTTCCACAGAAGGCACACACATGCACACACTCACACCTAGGGCCTATTTAGAGTGTCCAATCCACCTATTGCATGTCTTTGGGATGTGGAAGGAAACTGGAGCACCCAGAGGAAACCCACGCGACCACAGGGAGGACATGCAGACTCCGCACAGAAGGCACCACAGCCGAGAATCGAACCGGAGAACCTCTTGCTGTTACACTATTTATTATTAAATACTGGAAGCTGTCTCAATGTTACTGAACTATACCTACTAACCTTAAGTACAGCTCTTATGACAGTGTTTCATATGCAGCACAAACAAGGTTTGTCTTGGGCTGACATGCTCTAATCACTACCTAGGTAGCCATGGACCACTATATTGCATTCAGGAGGATGATTTAAGAAATTATCATAGTAGTAATGAAAAGTCTAAACAACTTTGTTACTTTACCTTTGGATTTAGTTATTGTTTTAAAGGGATGATTAATCTAAAAGACCATAAATTGGAAGGCAGGCTAGTATCAAATAAAACACCAGTACCAGAAAGCCATGTCATTATTTGCTGGATTATCACTCAGACAGATGAAGAACAGCATGGACCCCAAATGAGTTCCACCAATGTGACTTAAGCTGTCTGTTTATTTTCAGAATGTTGCAAAGTGCATAGTGATCCTGTATACATTTAGGTACAGATTGCTGAACTGTCATATCTTGAATCTTGTTTTTTTTTTTTTTTTTTGCTTAGTTTTTTTAAAAATGGAGAATATTGTTTCACTAATGCACCCAAAACAATGGCATGATTTATTTGTCTACACAGATCTTTAATAAATACATAAAATCTTGCATCCATTAATATTCTGCCTATTAAACATTTTCATATTTTCTGCTACTTTTTGTTCTGTAGCCTTAAGGCACATGAAGAGTATTCCACAAGATAATAACCCTGGCTCAGTTCTAGTTACAAGTGAGACTCCATGATATACCAAGGCAGTTATACGGGTACTACTATGACCAAAACATGGCTTAGTATATTCACTAAGTGCTATAATCCATATACCATCAGGAACAGTTGTTAACAATGCTTTCATTCAATCTGTCTAATGCCCACCTATGCTTCATTGTGTATTTGCAGTTAGTCACAGACACACTTCTGTGACTACTACTTTTTATCTATACCCCTGACTTAATCTTCAAATTCCAGTTCAAACACAATAGCTGGTGCTGCGGAAGCGTTGTCGCCTCACAGTTTGACGTTGTCCTGTTTGATTCTCAGCTGGAGCGTCTTCTGTGTGGAGACATGCATGAATGGGCGTACCTTCGTTGAAGGTTGTGCATCAGAGCTGGCAACTTGGCACGTAAAAATCTACTGCCAATCATTAGTGGACCGGAGTTTCGCTGTGGCGACCCCTAACCGGGAAAAGCCGAAAGACACAACAACTTATGACATTAGAGATTATGGAACTTGCAAAGCTAGCTTTCTACTGTATGAATAGCAAGATGTCTATTGTATGAACATTTCTACTTTATAAATACTTGTTTTCTTTCTTTTTATAATATTAGTTATAAGATTACTAAGCTGCTATGTAAAATTGCATTCTAGTCTTAAAATTGTACTGTACCTGATATTGCGATTATCTGTGTAGTGTATTATCTGCTTAGTGGAGCTTATCTCCCCAGGCCTCTACTGAAAACGGACATATATCCAGTTGGACTAGGCCAGTCAATAAATGTAAAATAAAATAAACAAAATAAATAAAGTCCCTTTGCTACAGCAATACAGTATGAAATAATGTTCTATTTCCGGGTGGTGAACATATTTTGTGATGTTTATTCGTGACAATTTCTTTACCTTCTGGTATTTTTAGATAGTCATATCCAGTACTGTTGGCCAACAGGGTGCTGGTGGAAATTGGACTACTGTTGGCAGAAGGAGGAGAAGAGGTCGAAGGCAGGTAAAGGCTAGGACTGTGATAGTGAGGGTCGGAACTTTGAATGTTGGCAGCATGACTGATATAGGGAGAGAGCTAACTGATATGATGGACCGAAGGAAGGTTGGTATATTGTGTATACAAGAGACCAGATGGAAGGGGAGCAAGGCTAGGTGTATCGGAGGTGGGTTCAAATTGTTTTATCATGGTGTGGATGGGAGGAGAAATGGCGTAGGCATTATCCTGAAGGAACAGTATGCTAAGAGTGTTTTGGAGGTGAAAAGAGTGTCGGATAGAGTAATGTTTATGAAGCTGGAAATTGATGGTGTAATGATGAATGTTGTTAGTGCATATGCTCCACAAGTTGGGTGTGCGATGGATGAGAAAGAAAAATTTTGGAGTGAGTTGGATGAAGTGGTGATGACTGTACCCAAGGGTGAGAGACTCGTGACTGGAGCGGATTTCAATGGGCATGTTGGTGAAGGGAACAGAGGGGATGAGGAAGTGATGGTTAGGTATGGTGTTAAGCAAAGGAATGCAGAAGGTCAGATGGTAGTGGATTTTGCGAAAAGGATGGACATGGCTGTGTTGAATACGTATTTTAACAAGAGGGAGGAGCACAGGGTGACATACAAGAGTGGAGGAAGATGCACACAGGTGGATTATATCTTATGTAGAAGGGCCGGTCTGAAGGAGATTGGAGACTGTAAAGTGGTGGCAGGGGAAAGTGTAGTTAGGCAGCATAGGATGGTGGTTTGTAGGATGTCATTGGTGATCAAGAAGAGGAGGATGAGTGTGAGGGCAGCACCAAGGATCAAATGGTGGAAATTAAAAAATGGTTATTGTGAGGTGGAGTTCAGGGAAGAGTTAAGACAGGCACTGGGTGGCAGAGAAGCGCTACCGAATAGCTGGGTAACTTCAGCTGAGCTAGTAAGAGAGATGACTAGAAGGGTGCTTGGTGTGACATCTGGAAAGAGGAATGAGGACAAGGAGACCTGGTGGTGGAATGAAGAAGTACAGGAGAGTATACAGAGACAGAGGTTGGCGATGAAGAAGTGGGATTGTCAGAGAGATGAAGAAAGTACACAAGAGTATAAGGAGATGAGGTGCATGGCAAAGAGAGAGAGTAAGGCGTATGATGAGTTGTATAAAAGGTTGGACACTAAGGAGGGAGAAAAGGACCTGTAGACAGAGGGACCGAGCTAGTAAAGATGTGCAGCAGGTAAGGGTGATAAAGGATAATGAGGGAAATGTACTCACAAGCGAGGAGAGTGTGTTGAGCAGATGGAAAGAGTACTTTGAGGGGTTGATGAATGAAGAGAATGAGAGGGAGAGAAGGTTGGATGATGAGCGGATAGTGAATCATGAAGTGCAGTGGATTAGCAAAGAGGAAGTAAGGATAGCTATGAAGAGGATGAAGAACAGAAAGGCTGTTGGTCCAGATGACATACCTGTGGAAGCATGGAGGTGTTTAGGTGAAATGGCAGTGGAGTTTTTAACTAAATTGTTTAATGAAATCTTGGAAAGTGAGAGGATGCATGAGGAATGGAGAAAAAGTGTTTTGGTACCGATTTTTAAGAATAAGGGTGATGTGCAGAGCTGTAGTAACTACAGAGGGATTAAATTGATCAGTCACAGCATGACGTTATGGGAAAGAGTAGTAGAAGCTAGGTTAAGAAGTGAGGTGATGTCTAGTGATCAGCAGTATGGTTTCATGCCAGGAAAGAGCACTACAGATGCAATGTTTGCTTTGACAGTGTTGATGGAGAAGTACAGAGAATGTCAGAAGGAGTTGCATTGTGTCTTTGTGGATTTAGAGAAAGCATATGACAGGGTGCCTAGAGAGGAGTTGTGGTATTGTATGATGAAGTCGGGAGTGTCAGAGAAGTATGTAAGAGTGGTACAGGATATGTATGAGGGTAGAGTGATAGCAGTGAGGTCTGTGGTGGGAGTGACAGATGCGTTAAAGGTGGAGGTGGGATTACATCAAGGTTCAGCTCTGAGCCCTTTCTTATTTGTAATGGTGATGGACAGGTTGACAGACGAGATCTGACAGGAGTCCCCATGGACTATGATATTTGCAGGTGATATTGTGATCTGTAGTGAGAGTACGGAACAGGTGGAGGAGACCCTGGAGAGGTGGAGATATGGTCTAGAGAGAAGAGGAATGAAGGTCAGCAGGACTAAGACAGAATATATGTGTGTGAATGAGAGGGAGGATAGAGGAATGGTGAGGATGCAGGGAGTAGAGGTGGCGAAGGTGGATGAGTTTAAATACTTGGGATCAACAGTTCAGAGTAATGGTGAGTGTGGAAGAGAGGTGAAGAAGAGAGTACAGGCAGGATGGAGTGAGTGGAGAAGAGTCTCAGGAGTGATTTGTGACAGACGAGTACCAGTAAGAGTGAAAGGGAAGGTCTACAAGAGGGTAGTGAGACCAGCTATTTTATAGGGGTTGGAGACAGTGGCACTGAGAAAAAGGCAGGAGTCAGAGCTTGACGTGGCAGAGTTGAAGATGTTAAGACTTGCACTGGGTGTGACAAGGATGGACAGGATTAGGAATAAGTATATTAGAGGGTCAGCCCAGGTTGGAAGGTTTGGAGACAAAGCCAGAGAGGCAAGATTACGTTGGTTTGGACATGTGCTATGGAGGGATGCAGAGTATATTGGGAAAAAGATGCTAAGGATGAAGCTGCCAGGTAACAGGAAAAGAGGAAGGCCTAAGATAAGGTTTATGGATGTGGTGAGAGAGGACATGCAGGTGGTTTGTGTGACAGAGCAAGATGCAGAGGACAGGAAGAAATGGAAACAGCTGATCTGCTGTGGTGACCCCTGACGGGAGCAGCCGAAAGAAGAAGATATCCAGTTGTCTTTTTCAACAGTAGAATCTATCATCCATCAATTGCATGATCCTCTTAAGTTGTTGGTAAAACCATAAATGTGTACAACACTGAACTATTTGACTAACTGTACAACAAATGGATTCACTGACTCTTTCATAGGTTGGTACTAGGCTATCGGCCCTAGGGCTAATACAAGCCTAGCCATAACAATACCCTGGCTATTTCTTCCCACACTATTTACTTCCCTGGACCCCTGTCTAGCAGGTGACTGACGTGATCCCCGGGGTGAATTTTCTTTCTCCCATCCAACCATCAAGGTTCCTTTTGAAGACAGCCAAAGAGGTGCTCTGCTTGACATGTATAGGCAGTCTATTCCAGAGTCTGGGGAGTCTCTGGGTCAAGAACCTATCCCTCCAGCATGTTTTGTTTATTGTGATGACAAGATTTAAATTCCTGGAGCATGTGGCTCTGAGGGATTGGTATATCTTTAAGTGTAGCATGTCCAACAGCTCTGGGTTTGACATGGCCTTGTATGTTAAGCAGAGATCGCGTTGGAGTAGGCAATATGTGACAGAGTATAGCTGGAGTTTTTTAAGGTGGTCAGCATAGGGCATCTGCTTTAGGCCTGTGATTCTTTTAGTGAGGTATTTCTGCGGCCTTTCCAGTTGTTGCAGATGTCTTGAGAGGTACATACCAAATGGGGCATTCTATTCTATAATGGGTCTAATAAGGGATGAGTACAGTGGGACAATGACCTTCTTTTTTTCTGGATGAAAAGCCCTTAGTGATGAGGTGTGCCACATAGAAGGATTTCCTGAGTGTTGTGGCGATGTGGTTATTGAAAGTGAGACCACTGTCCACCTTTGTCCCCAAGTCTCTTATCACACTTTTGGTGTTTAGTGTACTGCCACCTATGTGATAATTCACGGGTACATGTTTTTCCCAGATACTCATTTTTTCCAATACTCAGTGTATTATAAGTCTGGTCTCTGTGATTTCTACATTTACATTTACATCTGAACGCTTAATACCACCTTTTTACAGATGAGAATCAAACTGACCCTACTAAACATGCCCCCCCGAGATTTTATAACTAGTAACAGCAGATATGTTCTCAAGCATATTCCTATGGCATTATGATCACCACTACCCAGACTGGATTCCACCTCACATTCTTGAAGTATACTTTGGCCAAAAACATATGTGAAATAGCACTAACCCCAGCAGCCTAACTATTAATTGATACAGATTACATTAAAATACAATGACTGGCCCTCTGTCAGTTTGCCACTCTCAACCATACAGTAGATATGTTTCTCAGTCAAACTGAGCATTTCTGATAACTTTTCATGACCCAGCTTTCAATGCATATATGCTTGGCTGTCTCATAATAAAAGCCAAATGCATCAGTTTTCTGAAATGTTTTGCTGACTTTGAATAATCAAGTAAGTTCAGTGCTTCCTTGTTTTTTTTTTTCATTTTTAAGATTGCTTCATTTGTTCTGTCGCAGCAGCCTTTTCCACTTCATCAATTTTATGTGCACTAATGCCTGAAAAGGTATATTGTTTTTTTTTTTTTTCTTTAGTCTCCATGTCTACTGATCAGCAAGACCCCCTTATTAGACCAACCCCATTACCCCCCTTATTAGTGATGTACCCAGGAGAATATGTAGTGGGCCATCCAGAGGAGCCCACTGTCAAGCAGTCACTAGGACTGCTTGCATCCCTGACTACATCCCCAAAAGGACGCAAGCAATGACAACGTTTCCATTTTAAGTCCTAATCCTACCCCTGATGGGGATGTGTGAACCTGCATCAAATCAGAAGCCACCAATACCTCACTATCTGAGTATGCCTGCTCCTCCATCATATGTTCAGACAAGGGCTATTGTCACAGGTTTGGGTAACCAAAGCTCATTTCCCTCCCAATGCCAATTTCTGTTTTTCATGCTCCCGGTCTCCTGCCCTTAACAAAAGAACAGCAATAGAGCCTTTCTGGAAAGCTTTTCTGGAAACCACCATTGCCCCTAGGGCAGATTAAATGTATCAGCCTATTTCCTATCCTCTCCACCTTGGCTCTTAAAGACAAACACTGGTAATATGGGATGCAATATGAACTTTATCTCCCTGTGCCACAGAGAACGGGTTATCCTTGAAAAGTAGTTACTTAAATTGACTAGAGCTGCTGTTAGTCTACACATTCTTTTATGAAAACCCTATCCTCCTATACTTTTCTAAATTTCTTGTTAGCAGGTATTTAATCTAGTTGGAAAATGAAGCCCATATTTCTTACATCAGTCAGATATGACTGTAGTCTTTCTACAGATTTTTGAAAATTATGCATTTCCTTAAAGTCTTCATGAGCTACATTACTTTTATAATTACTGGCCTCCTTAGGCAGTTTTGTAGCACAATTTTCTACCACATCTAGTATCCATCTAGTGTTATAAATTCTTTTCATTCTGTCAGCTGCATCCTTTATATGTACTCTGATCAGTTATTTTATTATATGATTTTTTTTTTGTATTAGCACTCTTCATAGCCTGACCATCTGGGCTCAAAGTTTGTAATTAGTAATTGGTTATAGCAGCTCGATAAGAAAGTGTTACTTTTGTGTATTCCTCTGCTCTACATGGAGCTGTTCTCCCTGACTGTACGTCACCTTGTCTTCAACAGAGGGTGCACAAGCATTGCTTTTCATTATGACCTTTGTCAGGATAGGATAGCTGGTATTTGGGCAGTTTATCCCCCCCCCCCCGACAACCATACCAGTGGCCTTAATCCACTGCTAAACTTGGGTCACTGGCAGCATAGATAGACATCATACCTCTGCACCATTGGCTAGCTACATAAGTGACTTTTTGCTGTAAATTGAAAGTACTATACATGACAGAGTCTACATGCCTAATTACAATATTATCCTCCGTCAGTGTACTTCTTTTAGGGGCAAGTGCTTCTTACCCATAATTTACCATTCATCTTTTTTCTGTCCTGCATGAGTGTTCTCTATCTTCACTATTTTAGCATCTACCTTATTATATTTATTTTGTTTCCTTACTCCTCCAGGCGACAAACAGAATCTCTGTGTTTCTAATCCATAATAATAGGCCTCCATCTCCCCTTGGACCATTTTACAGCATTTTCTGCATTTTCTCCATATACTATTTCCGTTTTCCTTCATCTTTTCTTAGTAGTTGAGCAATTTATGCTGTGATGTTTTTCCATACTCAGAAGCAGAAGATTTATTATTCATCTTTTTCTACAATCAAGAAGTATAGCTAAGGTATTATTTCCTTCCAGTGATGAATTTGACGTTTTCCTTACCTTTGTCTTGATATTTACTGCAAAAGTATGATCAACAAAGCTTCACTATCCTCAGTAATGATCCTGAGATGCATTTGTCACACTTTTTACCCTTCTAGTAGCAATTTTGTTAGGATTCCAAATATGCCAAGAATGCCCACAGCCATTTTACAGGGTGCCTATGAAATGTTTAGTTGCTATGCCTGTTTATTTTTAAAACTGTGTTACTATTCAGATCACTCTACAGACATATATTACACTCAACAGTATACCAATAACCAACAACTGGGAATGGTACATTGAAAATGTACCCCACAGTTGCTGTGGTTTAATCATGAGGGCTAAGGTTGAGTGATTAAACAAAGGCAACCATGGATAAATCTTCAATATATCACAACCAGGAGTTGGTTATTGCTATTATACAATGACATTATTTAAGAAAAATACTACTTACTTTTCTTAAATAATGCCTTTGTATAATGGTGCTGTTCTGCTGTCTTCAGATATCCCGCTGTTTTTTTGATGTACTGTGCTCTGTTTGACAGGGGCACAGGAAAATAATTTTCTTGGGTGGCAAAAGCCAGTGTACTGTTTGGCTAGGCTTATATAGGCCCTAGGGCCAATAGCCTAGTACCTACCTATGAACCTATATGTGACTTACACTCCCACGCTTATGCAGTACATCAGTGTTTTGGAAAGGAAGCAATGGAGAAAGGAAGATCTCCACTGTTTCTTTATGTATTTAAAAAAAAAAAACTTGGGGCATCTTGATTTTATAGTATACCAGATATGCCACTTCAGATTAACATTTACCATTAATCAATAATTTATAAGTCTTTATCTATAAGAGGTCCATTCAAGACTTAAAAAAAACAGATTGCCATGCATTTGTATAGCAATGGGAAGAGATGTATGCAACAACTGAAAATGCACAGTTTGAAACTGCTGCAAAACCTATGTACATGTAATAAGGAAGTTTCATATTTTGAAATTCGGACAGTTCAGAGAGAAACAGGGCAGAAATACAATATAACATACCTGATTTTACTTGTATTTCTGTCCCATCTCTCTTGTACCTCTAAACTGTCTGGATTTCAGATTTCGTACTTCATGACCTGAACCATGGCATGCATTAACAGAAGAAAGTCTGGGCAACTGGACTTTTTTTTAATTGGTATATGCTGGATTTGATTGGACTGACCAATCAGCCTGCACTTTTTGAATGTTAATGGCTAGTCATTGTATAATATAGCAATAACCCACGGGTAGGTGTGGGTTTCGGTGTGGACTTACCCACGGTTGGAGTGGTTTGGTCATGAGGGCTATATAAGTTCTAAGGACTCAGAGAGGGCATATGACTTTGTATGCCAATATGTCATACTGGATGTAATACAATAATACCATTTCCAAGTGCCTTGCTACATTCAACCTACATGCCATTCTATTCCTATCTTTACAGACTGAGAGTGAGAGTGTATTACTGGAGTTAAATAAATATGGGGTGGATAAAGGACTCTACCAAGGGAATGTCTTATCTTCCTTACTGTTCAAGAACTTCAGGGACAGGATATTAAGCTACAACCATTAAATGTGGAATGTATCCAATATGGGTATAAGATGATTGCATCCTTTTTATTTGTAGATGGGTTCTTGGCCTAAGCAAAATATGATCGCTGGCTTGCGCTGACATTGTTTGCTATTGACATTGAACTGACTGAGATACAACTCAGCACCTTCAAACCAGGGGTCAGGGTTGGCTTACAGATAATAGTGGATTGCCCTCTGCAAGTGACAGGGGAGCAGCTACCTCCTACAAAGAAAATAGTGTCATGGGTATTGCTTTTAGGGGAAGGCAAAGGTTTGATTACAGGATTGGTACAATAACAGCAGTACTGCAGGACTTGTACAGGACTGTGTTATTATGGGCAAGCTTGAATCATAATGTAAATTTCTGGGTTAATTGGACAACATATACTCCCATCATCATCTATGGCTACATGCTTTGGTGATGACCTATGGGTGAAATCACAGATACAACTGGCATAGATGATGTGCCTTTGCAAGGCTGCTGGCATCACTCTCCATGACAGAATACAAGTTCATCAATCTGAGTAAATTAACGACTAGAGCTACCACTCCTTTGGACAGGGAAGAGCCTGTTGCGGCAGAGTGGTAACTTGTGCTGCAGGTGTCTTTAATAAGAGATATAGCAGGCATGGCCCACTGGTGGAGAACCCTGGACAAATGAAAGATGCCTTGAAGAGATTATATTTCAAAGCTTACTTGGAAATCCTTTGGGATTGAACAGCATGATAAAAATGACAAAAGACTGTGCCAAAAAGGAAAATCAGCCCAAACTGTTGTAAAGGTTAAGCACTTTCATCAGGTGTAATACCAAACTTCATCAGAACAAAATTTTTAACCCAGTCGACAATTATTTAAGAAACCAGTAAGCAATCATTCACTGACACATCACAAACAATTAACTAGTTAATTTACATCATATCTGTTCAATATATCTAAAAAATATTTAATAAAAATAGTTAAAACAATTGAAACTATATTTTACATTTATAACAAGGGTAAGATGTGGTCACAACAAACAAATAAACACCAACAAACAGTAAAATTCAATAAAATCAAGATGTTACAAAGCACAGGGTTAGTTTATAACTTTGCAGCCCTCAGATTCAGCACACTGGATATACTGATGTTATGATTTAACCCAGGGGCTCTACCTGCATCCAGTTTAATTTGCCAGAACAACTTTCAGTGTTCCAACAATGCCTCCCAATGGCCAGCCCTGGGATCATGTGCAACTTCTTCTATTACAAAGAACATAAACTTACTATTAGGATATCCATTGGAATGGCTAAAAAGTGCATTTGCTTCTTTGCTGTGACTCAAATTAAAAAGATGTTCATACACTCTCTTCCTGAAGGTCCTCTCTACTTTCCCAGTGTAAAAACTCATACAGGAGATGCATTTCACTAAATAAACTACCCCTTTGTTACCACAATTAAAATACCTATTTGATTTGATAACAATGTCCCTAGCCTGTAAATGTATTTTACTGGCATTAGCCATATGTGAACATTGGTTGCAATAATTACATTTGTAAGTACCAGATTTTTTTTGTTGTTGTCCTTAGGCTTGTTCCCTCCATTTTCCAAAATTTCTTTCAAGTAAGTGCCCCCTCTCCTAACAAAAACAGGGGCATCTGCTACCACTTTATTAACTTCAGGGTTCAACTTTAAATTCCCCCAATATTTTCTTATAATATTTTCTAATTCCTCAAAATTACTACTGCATTTATATACAAATGCCAAATCATGTGAACTATTTACTACCCTTTTGAAATTGTCCCCTATTCTTGTTCCCAAAATGGGGCTATACTCACTTGTACTTTTATTAATGACCTCCAAACTTAGCTGATCTATCAAATCTTCTGGATAACACCTCTTGAGGAATATTTTTTAATAAAATGAATCTCCTGTTCAAATACATCCTGTTCTGTAATCATTCTGGAGGCTCTAATCATTTGTCCTTTCACAATGCCTTTCTTTTGATAAAAATGATGTTCACTACAAAAATGTAAGAAGGAATTAGAAAATGTATCCTTACAGAAGATACCAGAATGAAACCTCCCCAACACACAGTCTTTGTATATACTCACATCTAAATAGTTCACATAAATACATTTAGAGGCTAGGGACATAGTTATCAAATCAAACAGGTATTTTAATTGTGGTAACAAAGGGATAGTTTATTTAGGGAAATGCATCTCCTGTATGAGTTTTTACATTGGGAAAACGGAGAGCACCTTCAGGAAGAGAGTGTATGAACATCTTTAAGATTTGAGTCATGGCAAAGAATCAAATGCACTTTTTAGGCATTCCAAGGAATGTACTAATTGTAAGTTTATTTTCTTTGTAATAAAAGAAGTTGCGCATGATCCCAGGGCTGGCCAATAGGAGGCATTGATGGAATACTGAGAGTTGTTCTGGAAAATTAAACTGGATGCAGTTAGAGCCCCTGGGTTAAATCATAACTTCAGTACATCCAGTGTGCTGAAACTGAGGGCTGAAAAGTTATAAACTAACCCTGTGCTTTGTAACATCTTGATTTTATTGAATTTTACTGTTTTTGGTGTTCATTTGTTTGTTATGATCACACCTTACCCTTGTTATAAATGTGAACTATAGTTTCAATTGTTTTAACTATTTTTATTAAATATTTTAGAGTGGTTGAACAGATATGATATAAATTAACTAGTTAATTGTTTGTGATGTGTCAATAAATGATTGGCTACTGGTTTCTTAAAAAATTGTGGATTTGGTTAAAATGTTGTTCTGATGAAGTCTGTCATTAAACCTGATGAAAGCACCAAACCTTTACAACAGTTTAAGACATTTTTCCTTTTTTGGCACAGTTTTTTGCCATTTTTATTGGTCTGTTTTCATTCAACAGCATGAGCTTGAGTGTGCTAGTAAGGACGAGGAACTCTGGCCTACCCTGTACAGTTTGCTACTGCTACAGTCTTCACCAAGACAGGTGGAGGGATAGATGGATGGATGGAATTTATCAATTGAGCATGCCTAACAGGCACAAGCATCTCTTTTAATTCTCCATGAAATAGATGGGTCAAGCCTTGACTATGACATAGATAACCCAAGTCTGAGTGTTAGTGCAGACATTAGAGAATCTGGTCAAGGGAGGGAGGAATGAGCAGTTACATGATCAGCTCTTTAGATATGTAGTCCCAGAGGGGCTTAGGCAAGATTAGACAAGAGGCTTTGTTTTTAGGGAGTTTTGGGAAAGACTGGTGACACCTATACCCTTTTGGCTCCACTGCACAAGTTGCACACACCAATATGAAGAGAAGGATGAGAACCTCAGTCACACAGGATGTCATTCAAGTACTGCATAACTCTTAACCCGATGTCAATGGATATGTATGATCCTTCTTACTAAGAAATAAAGGAGACAGTCAGGTGCTGTGATCGTTTGGAAGGTCTGGATGCAAGGACCCAAAAAGAATATAAATATAAGAAGTGTCTCCTTCCCAGAGTAACACTTGGCTATAGTTAAAGGAATTAGTGTCTGAAAGCTTAAACTGAGGATACCAAACCCAGGAGTGCTCACCACTACTAATGCATTTTCTGTTTACCATGGGTACAGATTCACTGTGTGCGGGCTTTTCTCTTTAGTCTGTGATGCACATCTCTGTATACCATGGAGAGTGACTCTTTGTGTGTAGGTTTTTCCTCTTTCATCTGGGATGTACATCGCTGTTTATTATGGGTACTGATTCACTGTGTATAGGCTTTTCTCTTTAATCTGTGATGCATATCTCTCTTTACAATGGGTAAGAATTCTCTGTACGTGGGTTTTTCTCTTTTATCTGGGATGCACATCTCTGTTTACCATAGTTAGTGATTCTTTCATCTGGGATGCACATCTCTGTTTACCTAGGAACTTAGACTGTGTGCGGGCTTTTGTATTTAATCTGTGATGCACATCCATGGAGTTAATATAGTTATAAAAGGTGTTTGTTGGGCATGAATGTAGGGGGTCAGGGGGGGGTTTGATGACCTGAAGCTGTGACCATTTCCATTTGTTTTCCAATCTGGTTGAAACTCAGGGTAATGTAGAGTAAATATTCAGAAGTACTTAATGAAGCAAAATAACAAAGGAAACCTTTATCTACTTTCTTACTAAACAGAAAATTTACATTTGTAATGTTAGTAAAATCTATGACAGCTTCCTTTCTGGAACCGATAAGAATACCTGGACTTTTTATCAGCCTATCTTGTACAACATAAATATTTTATTAAGCATCCTTCTTTACAATGGCTTCTATACTGATCTCTATTGTCTGTACACATTCTGTGTCTAAGTTATATATGGGTAACATTTCTTCTCCTCTTTTTTCTACAGTCAAAAAAAAGTACCTCTTTAAATGTTATATATATGACCTTGACTAGGAAGTGGGTTTGTCATAGATGTATAGATGGCCTGCATTGTAATAATCATTTTTTGTGTTTTTCCCTGGTTCTAAATGATTTACCGGCTTTTCAATATAGTAACTTCATTTTTCAAGCAAGGCTGTTCATGCATTCTTCCCCTGTCAAGACTGTGTCTACTGATATGATCCTCAGCTTAGAAGCTAAGTAATGTGACTGAGTTTTTCACTAGACTGCAACACAAATTTGCTTCTCATAGAAGCATAAGTATGACATTGGTGCGGCAGTATGCATTCCTACATTACACTAGTTGGTTCTGTGGTTCAATTCCCAGCTGCAGCTTCTTCTGAGTCTAAATCAACTCCCTGTGTCCATGTATAGGTAAAGGGCTGCTTCTAGAAATTGTACTCTTACCTTTATGTAGTGTGCTTGCATGTGTGTGTGTGTGTGTGTGTGTGTGTGTGTGTGTGCGTCTTCACCCTGTAGAACAGGATAAAGTAGTTATTAGCAAAATAATGAATTATGTATACATAAATAAAAATGACAAAATGGCAATAATGCCACTTATTTATTAAAACAAAAGAATTCCTGGAGCCTCAGTAACATATCAGCCTTCAAGGTAATGAATGAAGAATGAAATAAACACCACTAAGAGTAAGAACTATGCCGCAGAGTCTTTAATAACTAAAACTTCACGGGATAAAATAACACACTAAGTGCTTTTGTCCTGATATGGACTTCATCAGAATGTAATGAAATCACATTAAAAGACTCAATAAATACTAAAACCAAAAATCTTCCAAAGAATTTAATTGGCTAATAAGCAAATTGATATCTAATTAAAAAATAATGAAGTGCATATTCAAGCCCGTTGCACAAAATTCTTAAAGTGATACTTAACATTTTAAAGTTAACCAAGACAACAGTTATTAAACAAAAAATATAAGCAACAATAACCCATAAAAATATCAGTGGTACTTAAAATAATCACACCTATCTACCAGTGTTAATTTTTACAACAAACATTTACCTTTAAATCACAGAAAAAAATTATGATTTTAGATGCAACACACTTTCAACAGACACCATGTCATTTAAACTACGGCCATTCACGAATGTCATTTAAACTACGGCCATTCACGAAGTCTAACTTTAGTTGTCATCTAAGCTCCTTCCATTCCAAAACATCCTTCCAAGGACCCCTTAGCTATGTTTCAATGTCTTTCAGCTTTTCCCGGTTAAGGGTCACCACAGCGGAACTCCGGTCCGCTAATGATTGGCAGTAGACTTTCACAAATGCCAAGGTGCCAGCTTGACGTTCAACCTTCAACGAAGGCATGCCCATTTAAGCATGTCTTTTGAATGACCACCCAACCGCGGGGAGGACATGCAGACTCCACATAGAAGGCACTTCCCGCACTCCAGCCGAGAATCGAACGGGAGAACCTCTTGCTGTGAGGCAACAACTCTACCCGCTGCACCACCACGGATGTTTCAATGCTGTCTAATATGTAAAACTTAAAGGAATGTGTCATGTTGTATTTTATATGTTTAAAAAGGGCATAGTTCAGAATTTTCTTCCCAATGTCATACATATGCTGGTAAATTCTAATCTTTAAAGATTTTCTGTTTTGCCAATGTAAAATCCAGGACACGCTTGACACTGGGCAGGTACTTAAACTACCTTGTGCTGTAGCAATAAAATACTTCTGTTTGATGTGCACTTTTTTGGCTATATCAAATGCTGCACCTTCTAATATAAACTTACATTGGTTGCAATGCCTGAATTTCTTCATATAACCTTGCACAGGCCCAACATTCACCTTCTCAATAAGAGATTTAAAAGAGATGTCTTTCTTATAAAACAAAACAAAGAAATGTGCCCAAGATATCAAATTGCTCAACACCTACTTTAAATACATTCCAATATTTGTGAATGGCAGCATTGATTTCTTTAACGTCCAAATTATAGGTCAAAACCATAGCCCTACTGTACATTTCCACAGGCTTGGGGGATTCTTCACTAACAAAAGTAGTTGCTCCATTACCCAATATGGGTGTAAATACAGATTGCTCTCATCTGTAAATCACTTCCCCTCATGATACCTTGAAAAAAAATGGCAGGATAACCATGTTTTTCAAACATACCTTTTCAGTTTATTGGCCTCTTGAATAAAAATGTCATGTTGTGAAATCATGTGTGCAAGTCTAACCATTTGGCTTTAAACTATGGCCCTTTTTTATGTACAGGATGCCAACTACTAAAATGTAGTAATGAACTAGAATATGTAGGCATTGTGCTCTTAACACATCACAGCAATGAGCATTGTGTTCTTAACACATCACAGTAATAAGCAGTGAGCTCAATGTGTCACAGTAGTGAGCACTGTGCTGCTAAAACATCACAGCAATGAGCATTGTGCTCTTAACACATCACACATTGTGTTTACACACCACATCAGAAAGCACTGCTGTGTTCTTAACACACAATAATAATGAGTGCTCTCTTAACACCATCATAATGAGAGAGCTGTGTTCTTAACACATCACAATAATGAGCACTGTGCTCTTTAAACACCATCACCTAATGAGCCTAATGTGTATCAAAGTAGTGAGTATTGGGCTCTTACATCACAGCAATGAGATCACAGTAATGAACATTGATCTCTTAACACATCACAATACTGAACATTGTGCTCTTAACACATCACTGTAACAAAATAAAAACAACAAAAAGCGGAAGCAGGCTGATAAAAACGGCACGGACTGTTTATTACTGTAAGCGCTTTCAAGCAAGCAAATGCTCAGCTTTCATCAGACAAAAAACAAACATCACAGCTCTCTTTTTATATATAAACTCCAATACACAACAACTAATTAACCAATTAAATAATTGACCAATCCCAAATAGACAAATAAATGGGAAATTAAACTAAAACTATACTCAAGAATTAAAATACTAATTGTGTAAAAAACATTCTATTTCCCACTCGTTCTTTCAAGAACGTGGAAGGAATGTATATCATTTTAATACAGTGATAAAAACTAAACCAAAAGGCTATATATACAGCCATTTAATATACTAAAGTAGAAAAACACACACAGCCAGATAATACGAATGCTTAAAGGTTTTTGGCATTAATAACACTAAAAAGTGGGACATCTCACTATGAATAAATCCAAGTACATAAACATCCACATAAAGTTTATCTAAGTAGAGCTTTTAGTTTGAGAATACACTTAATGGAAGCATAATCATTCAGCCCTGGAGGAAGATGTGCACATGTTCTAATCTGCCAAAATAATTCTTGCTCTTCTAAATGCAATTGCCAAGGACCTCCCCTAACATCATTTTTTACTTGATGAACTACACTGAACAGAAAACAGTGATCTGGGTACTCCAAAATGTGCCTGGCCAGTGCATTTGTCAGATCCCTCCTACCTATGGCATAAAGATGTTCATAAACTCTTTTCTTTATTTTCCTCTCAGTTTTGCCTATATAGAAGGAGGGACATTTCTCACATAGAGCCACGTATACAACTCCCTTGGTGTCACAGTTATAATTTCCATTGATGAAATCATTTTTACTGTTAGCATACACTACTTTAGTATATTAAATGGCTGTATATATAGCCTTTTGGTTTAGTTTTTATGTATTGTATAAAACAATATGTTGTGTATTGGAGTTTATATAAAAAGAGAGCTGTGATGTTTGATTTTTTGTCTGATGAAGGCTGAGCATTTGCTTGGCTGAAAGCGCTTACAGTAATAAACAGTCTGTGCCGTTTTTATCAGCCTGCTTCCGCTTTTTTTTGTTGTTTTTATTTTGTCTTAGTTTCTGGTTTTTGTGCACATCACTGTAACAAGTGATGTGCTCTTAACACATCACAGCAATGATCATTGTGCTCTTCAAATGTTGCCCCTGCAAAGACTCGCACTCTCCCAATAACATTCTGCTTGCAAGTAGCTGAGCCCAGAGTCACTCTATGGCCCTCACATGGTTATGATGACATGATATACATAAAGGACAAGCACATCCAAACCATCAGTCAAGACCTAAATGGCACTCTGAAAGGACTTAAAGGAGCACTGAAGTAACAAACTGCACGAGAGAGAAGAGAGAGAGAGACAGAGAGATTCTTATTTCCTACTGTGTTTATGCTGTTTGCTGTAGTATCATTTATTTAAAAAATCTTAATAAAAGTAATACTAAAAGTGACTGGATAACAATACACTAATGTAATCTCATTGATGAACAAAACACTCTGTGTTTGACAAATTATGTGAAGTTCGATAAGTAGTATCATTATATTTATTTACTTTTACATGATCTATTAACAATTCAGTCAAGATTATTCCCAAGTGTTAGCTTAACATATTAGAAGATTAACTTTAACATATAGGATAAATGCCTCTTACCATATCTAAAGTGAATGTTCACAATATCCATTAACATTAAAATGGTCACTTTAAGGAGAACAACAATAATCATACAGAATATTACATTCATAAAATAGCAGAAAGTATTCTAAGAACTATGCCAATGTGGAAATGGAGAAAGGAGATTCTGCTGATAGGGATGCCTGCAATTAGCGTTACAGACAATAGCCAAGGGGGCTGGAATTTATTGGAAAAAACTGTTAAAGGAACCAAGGTATTGGGACCATATAACTCAAGAGGGAAAGGAAATAGAATGGGAAGATGCCAAGAACTTATTTGGATTGCAGGTTAGAGATTCCCTTCCCTATCAAGGATTGATATCAGAGTACAAGCAAAGAGAAAGTGCTAGGGGGGCTCTAAATGAAAGACCATAACCGGTAGAGTATTTAGTAGAATCTAGAACAGACGTTGCCATTAAGAAAGGAATAGTTAGTACAGCATATAAAATATTGCATAACTATAAGAATCAATCGGAGGATGTAAGTAAAGATTGAGAGGAGAGACTTGTTAGCAATTCACAAAGAAGCAATTGGAGGATATATGTATTTCTCCCAAATATGTAACAAAGTCTAGAATATTTAGGATTTTTGCTTGGAAGTATTGACATAGGTAATTTTATACCCCAAGTAGACTTGAGAATTTTTCCTCAGGTAGACAGTAAATGTTGAAGGTGTGATGGGGAAGAAAGAGATAACTGGCAACAATATATTCTGGGAGCGTAATGAGTTGGCAGACTTTAAAGATTCTCTGTAGACTGCTCTGTCGGAGATGCTGGGTGAACAAATTGGTGTAACTAAGGAAATGATTTTATTGAGCCATGACAGAGAATTGCAATTGGAATTGCCTAGACATAGTAACGCCTTGCTGAGTCTAATTATGATGGCTGCCAAAAAAGCAATAAGTAGAAAATGGAAATCAAAGTCTAAACCAACTTTATTATAAGTAGTGAAGACAGTAACAGAGGAAAAACAACTAGAATTGGGATCTTTAGAAAAGGGTCAGTGCAAATTACATAGGAAAAATGGGAATTGTGGGATCAATATATGTAGAGGAGGAACGAGTTTTAAAAGATGGCAGGATTTGAATGAGCTATGTTATGGATGACTAACAATGACTGGCTATATTATAAGTAATGTATGATGTTTGCAGCTGCAGTTGAGTTGGCATGGTTTGCTATGTATAATGTTTGCAATTGAGATTGTGTTAGTATGGTTTATTTCCATTTATATAAATGTAAGATTATCTATGCCATACATGATAAATTAATAAATATGTTTCTTACTTAAAATAAGCATTAAAACTGTCATTACTTAGAACACAATACTGTAAGTAAAATGTCTAGATCGAGCGGCAACAAGCAGATCAGAAGATTATGAAGAGTGTCTGCCTTCTCTCACAATAGGTATACGTAAACAACGCCTCACTGCCTTTGGTTATAAAAGATGCAGGTTTCTCAACTGTTGTTTCTCTAGATAAATCAGGTGTTTCTAGTAGCAAACAAAAAGATAATCAGCACTGTTCAGAGAATCATTGATGATTTTCTATTTTAAAAGTTCACATGCAAGTTCATTACCTCCAGTTCTTACTCTGAATCGGTGACTTAGCCACCTCACAGAACATCCATAGTATACAACAGTGGTCTTGAGTAAGTCTACTTCCTTGCCTAGATTGCAGCTTCATGGTTTAAACATCCTAGCTTTGTATGGTTATCAAATGTTTGTATTTGAGTCCATTGTTTTCTTCAGATTTTTACATTAAGAGGTGGCAGAAGCAAGAATGAAATGCGGATCTCAGTTTTTGTGACTTAAGCATTTCTGCCCGAGACAAATGTGTCATCATCTGAAGAGTAATTCAACACTTGAACAAGAACTGAAACAGTTCTGTTTCTGCAGCCTTACCTTTCATTTCATTCATCATTCCTTCAAAGTAAAGTACTATTCTTACTAGTAAGCTATTAGAAGAAGCTTGAAAGAGTGCAGTACATACATGATAAATTATTAATTCTGTTCATTTAGGTTTTAAATTTGATGGCTCTGAAACAAGATCCAGTGTGACACATTTATTATTTCTGGAATACCATGTATTCAAAGCTTACTTTCAGTTTTTCAAAGGATGTACATAAATTAGCAGAATACCTATATTTTGAAGGAGCATCTATCAAAACAGAAGCATTTCATTTTTTTAAAGGAATGTACCAGCACACTGTGTGTGCAATCTGAGCCATACTATATTTGGTATCCTACAGATTAATAATAGGTGACCTGTGTCTGGCGTAAAAAACATCTTCCATCCCATTACTGATGGATTTAATGCACATCAGCAAGTCAAAGTGGATCAGAAACATTCACTCGATCTACGGACTTGTTCTACAGCATCAAGAAAACAGTATGGAGGGACAGGTATATTTTGCAGAGGATAGTGTTTGCTGCTGTGGAAAGACTTCCCCCATACACATAAAACAAAATACATCCTTGTCCTTTTTCCAAGCACAACATAGAGCTATGGTTAGGGAAGACGATTGTTACCCCAGGACTGCCCCCTGTACTACAGATGGACAGACACAGCTCCTAAATGCTTTATCAAATGCATGAGTCCCTTCAAATTATCTATGGTATGACCTCACTTATTCTTATTATGGGTAATGTATAATTATGGACAATGGTATGGGTAAGGCCAATCTACATCCAAATGGGATAGGGAAATTGGCTAGTCTTAAAATGAATCCACATAGTCTGCTAGCCTACTACTTACCTATGAGCCAATGGCGTCCAAGGTAATTTCTGTCTGTGGAAGGTAGGGGATGTGGTTGACCTTTGTCACACATCTTTACTTTCCCCAGGATTTTGAACCCCATTAGGCCACTATATACATAGTCCATTTGACCTTTCATTCTGGCCATTCCAGGATGCCCTTGAAGCAATACTTTCAATATTAACAAATGGTCTTGCAGGGGACTATGGATCAAGTGCCAGAAATTGCACAACCATGTGTCACTTAATGACAGCCTCCTACAAAAGTATAGCATAAAGTTTGGTCTAGCAATTTTAGGACAACCTTTCAGTACATACTCCCGCACAGGTTTGAATATTACATCTTTGGCAGTTGACTGTTTAATATGTATTAAGTTGGTTAACAATTCCAAAAAAGCCTACCAGTTTAGAAACTCTGCTACCTATGCTATGTTCACGTATGTAGGCTGTTCTACCAAAGTTAATCAACTTAGTGATTAGCTTCAGTATAAAGGTCTGATCTAAATCTAAAACATCCAAGTTTGGCATCTGCTTTAATGGGAATTATATAATATGTTGACTGGTAATAGGTAAGGTGCCTTTAGAGGTATTGTAGTATGGAGCATGGGTATGTTCTGATAGCGTTTCGAAAGATAATAAGAGTTTAACTGGCAATCAAAATGGTACATAAGAAGGTTGCCTGACAGGAAGTTAGCTCCTCACCTGGATGATCATCTAAAGGTAATCCCTGAACTGTGGAATAGCAGTCTACTTGGGTATAAGCTGTGGGTTATTATTATGAAAGGACTTGTTTATAGAGTCAGAAGCTAAACTGAGAGAGGCCTTGCAGCCTTTAAATTTTTTCTTACAGTTTGTATCCTAAATTGACTATACAGACTCCAATATTTCAGTGGATATAACCTAAGGCACCATACAATTTAGATTGAACTGGCAAAGTTAAGTAGGCTATGGATATACTTTGACTTGTGAAAATAACTTACATTTCTATATAGTCTTGGCTCCTATGCCTCTTTGGACTTAGATAATGTGGTTCCTTTTAACATACCCTTTTGTCTCTTAATACAGTTCCAATTTAAAAAAAATTTTCTAGAAAGTGCACTTGTATAAAATCTTACTATAACAGTAGATGTCTGTATCTACACAGTTGCAGCATTCTTCACTATAGGGATCTTCTGCCAAGGATAGCCCAATGTTCAGACAGTATACCAAAGCCTTTGGATCTTGTATGCACCATACATCATATGTATGCACCCCATACAGGACATAGGGCATTAAGGTGATGTACAGCTACAGTTACACAGAACTGAATTGCCCAACAGTCTCCATAGGACAAAAGAAGGTTTGCACATCCAGAAAGAGAAAATGCAGATGGAAAAGGTAAGACCCTTGGCCAGAAGGGAAACCAAAACAAAGCACAAGAGAAAAAAGGGGTTGGAGGGAGGAAGTGAATACTGCAACAGTGAAAAGGACAGCTACTGTTTGGTAAGATTTTATACAAAAGTACTATGTCCTTCTACATCACTGTTGTAGTACTCTTCACCATACTGAGAGAACAAAAGCTCAAGAAAAAGGATTGGGAGGTGTAAGACTGGAAAGAGCCCTCAACAAACCATGCAGAATAGTTCATGAGAAAGCTCCTCTGGCCCTAGAAGCTATATCTAATTTATAATCCATAGTAAAGGTATGCAATGAAGACCAAGTAGAAGCTTCAAGGATGGTGTTTGGTGCTCAGTCCCTTGAAGAAAGCGCCAGAAGAGGTAACAGCCCTAGCAAATTGAGTTCTAATTAAAGTAGACAGACATCTGCCATGAAAATAATGAGAAAAAGGAAATGGCCTTAGATATCCAGGAGAAGATGGTTTGTTCAGAATCAGCCAAACCCAATGCCCTGGGATGAAAAGAAACAAAACGCTGGTCAGACGTATGAATGGCCTTAGTTTTCTCCAAATAATACCTGAGCTGTCTGTGCAAATCCAAAGCATGAAGGACCCTCTCACTAGCAGACTGAGGAGAAGGAAAAAAGGAAGGGAATTGTACCGCCTGATTCAATGACAACTCATTAACCACTTTGGGCATAAAAGAAGGATTAGTACAAAGGGACATCCTGTCCTTGTGAAAAAACAAAAAAATGGAGGGATGATCATACGGGCCTGAAGTTCACAAACCCTCTTAGCGGGAGTAAGAGCAAGCAATAAGATAGTCTTCTGGGTACAATGTTCCAAAGAAGCTGAACCTGCAGGCTGAAAAGAAGCCTGGGCCATTTTTTCTAAAATAAAATTACGGCATCAATGAGAAGGAATAGGCTTCATTGGGAGCCTAAGATGCAGGGTACCTTCAATAAACTGTTTGACCTCAAACCGAGAAGTCAAAGGAGGATTCAAGGGCAGACAAGCAGAAACAGTTGACAAATGGGGTTTTACAGAAGAATAAGCCAAGCCAGACTGCAGCAACTTACATAAACAGGAGAGAACCAGAGGGACCCCCCCCACTGAAACAGGATCCTGCTTATGAGCATGGCATCAGACAGAAAATCTCCTCCATTTGGACATATAAGACTTTGTGGTTGCAGGTTTCCTGGACTTCTGCAAAACCTTGAGCATGTCCTCAGTAAAGAAGTGCCTGAAAGGGATCAAAACCCTATCACCCACAGTCAGTTGAATAGTGGACAAGTGAGGATGGATGAGTGACCCCTTGCCCTGTGTGAAGTCCACATGGTGATTTAACTTGTGATGATTGACCCTGGCCAAATCATCAGCACCCAGTGCTGTCTTGGCCAAAAGTGAGTTACTAAGATGATTTGTAGGGAGTCCAGTTGAATCTTCTGCAGGAACGTTGCAAGTAGAAGAAGGTGAGGGAAGACAGAGAAACATCCCCTTCCAAGGAAAAAAAAGAACATCCATTTACCACACCAGATGGCAAGGTAGTCTGGGTTTACTATTGAAATGTCGAATGGCACAACATCGACTGTACTATAGTCGAACACGGAAGTTCGAAAATAGTAATATCGACGTCACAAAAACAATCTAGGAATGGTTTTAACATGGGCCGAGGTAGGTGTTCAGTATTATTCAGAACTACAAACATCTCCCCTACCTCGACCCGTGTTAAAACACAGTCCTAGATTGTTTTTTTGTCGTCGATATTATTATTTTCGAACTTCCGTGTTCGACTATAGTACAGTCGATGTAGTGCCGTTCGACATTTCAATAGTAAACCAGTAGTCTGTAACAAAAAAGAAGAAGCTGCCTGCTCAGAGGGAAGGCAAGGAGATCTATCTGAGGAATACCCCACTGATAGACTATGTCCAGAAATACATCTCTGTAAAGCATCCATTTGTGAGCCTGTGTTTTTGACCTGCTCTAAGTGTCTGCCACTAGCTTGTGCTTTGAAGGAATATATGCTGCTTGAAGAGTTAACTGATGCCTGAGAGCCAGAACCCAGGCTTGAACAGCCATTCTGCAAAGACGGTAAGACTTTGTGCTCCCCTGCTTGTTAACAAACCACATCACTGTGGTGTTGTCTTTGTAAACTTTTGGAGAGACAAGAGGTGAGAAGCCTTACGGGCAAGAATCAGAGCGCTCATTTCTTTGATGTTGATATGGTCTGATTTATCATGGGGGGTCAAAGACCTTGCACTTTCAGGTGCCACAGGAAGCGCCCAACCCCATGTCTGAGACATTAGTGAACCGTTCTTGAGAAGGAACCAAAGACTGGAAGGGCAGGCCTGGGTCGAGGGCAAGTTGCTGAACCCACCACTCAAATTCCCTCTTTAGGCAAGGAATGAGAGGAACACTGAAATCCAGAGGGTGGCAATGCTGAAGCCAAACTGACTTGAAATACCACTGAAGCTTCCGTATGTGTAGTCTGACAAGAGGCTTCATTGGAATAGAACAGACCATGAATCTCAGGGCTCAAAGAAACTCTATGGCTGGAATAGCAAGCAGAGGAAAAAGACTGAAAGAAAGCTGTCAAAGACAGGGCTTTTGGAGGTGGAAGAGAGGCCAATATTGGCACTGTTTGAATCCTGCAACCAAGATACACATGATCCTGAGAGGAAGTCAGGACAGACTTTTGGAAGTTAATAGAAAACTCCAGACTTTGAAGAAGAGAAATGATGAGCTGGAACACAACCACAGCCTGAGCAATGGCTTTGCTCCAGCATATTGGAGAAAGGTAACAATAATCTCCTTACACAAAGGGGGTCCATCAACCAACCCTGTGAACTATAGACCCATAAGCCTAACCAGCCTTACCTGCAAGGCCATGGAAAGAATCATCATGGACCTTATCAACAAGGACATATGCAACCTCCAAACTCTTCACCCGACTCAGTTTTGCTTCATTAAGGGCAGGTCTTCCTTATTAAACCTGGTAGACTTCTTTGAGAATGTCATCAAAGCCCTGGACAAGGGCAAAGCTGTACATACAGCCTATCTTGACTTAGCCAAGGCCTTAAACACAATCCTCCACTCAGATATCATTGAGAAATGGGATTAAGCATATGTCACTAGATGGGTAGCAAACTGGCTCACAGACAGAATGCATTTTGTCAGAGTTAGGAATTCCACCTCCACCAGTAGAACAGTTACCAGTGGTCTACCAGAGGGATCTGTGCTGGGCCCTCTACTATTTGGAATCTATTTCCTGGACTATCAGGTGAAAGTAGATGGCCTGTGGCTTACCAGGTTCGCAGATGACTGCAAACTAGGTGCAATCACTGAGTCGCCCAATGGTGTTGACATATTACAAAAGGGTCTAGCGTAGACTAATGATTGGTGCCAAAGTCACGGTCTAAAACTAGATACAAAAAGTGCATCATTATCTCCTTTGGCAAAGAAGTGGCCCCTGCAAATATCATTATAGATAGCACTCCCTATGCTCAAACACAATGATGAGAAACTTGGGAGCACAGGTTGACAGCAATTTAAACTTTGATCACCATGTCTCCAAAGTGGTAAGTAAAGCTTTCTACATTGTGCATCTCATAATTAAGGGCATTGCATCCAAGACTTAGGATGCTATAACTCCTCTATACTTAACCCTCATTAGACCACTAATTGAGTACAATGCTCCCTTTTGCATGTACCTCACCAGACACCTGTAACAAATGGAGAGATCACAGAGGTTTCTAATCAAGAAAATTGAGGACCTCCAAAACATGACCTACAAGGAAAGACTGAAGGTCCTGTCTCTGTACTCTGTATCCTGCAGGCTACTGAGAGGTGACCTGTGCCTGGTCTACAGAGAAATCTCTGACTCTGCCCTAATGGAAATGCTGCATGTCAGCAAATCAAATGGCACAAGAGTCACTTACTCCAAGGATCTCAACCTAACCTGTGACATAGATAGAACATGTTGGAGAGGCAGATATATCTCACAAAAATTGCTGCTCCTCTGGGAATAAACTCCCACTTCACATGAAGCAGAGCTCCTCAATGACCCTGTTTAAATGCAACCTTGACAACTGGATGGGAGACTGCAAATTCACCTTGGGAGTGGCACTATGTCCCTCATGGACAGGGGCAGTTTGTGCTAATAACTGATTTGCTCTGCTAACAACAACCATCTAACCATAGTCAAAAGGCCCTAGGGCCATTAGCGTAGTAACATCCTATGAACCTATCTTGTAACAGGCAACTTCTAAACAAGAAAAAATCTGAATGCCTTAGAACTTGCAAAAAGCAATCACAGGAGACAGACATTTTGTGAATATCCTTGGGAAAGTAGAGGCCAAAGGGCAAAACACAGAATTGAAAATGAGAAAAAGAAACAGAGAAACATAAAAACTTCCTGAAAAGAAGGCAAATATGAATATGATGGTAAGCATCCTTCAGATCCAAGGACACCAGAAAAGCCTGAGGTAGTAAATGAGGAAACAGGGTTTGAAGAGAAATCATCCAAAGAGAAGGAATCATTAGAAAGGTATTGAGCAAGTAGAGATCCAGAATAGGTCTCCAAGTGCCCTCCTTTTGAGGGACTAGGACCTTCCTGGAGTAAGATCCCTTTCCTACTTGGGAAGGAGGAACAGGATGAATAGTTCCCTGGTCCACCAGGGACCCAAGAACCTCTAAGAACTAAGAAAGCTGCACTATAGGAGGTTGGGGAATCTATGAAAAAGGAGACAGAAACTTCAATAAAATGAAGTAACCCTGACTGATGACAGATAGAACCCAAAAATCTGAGGTGATGAGATGCCAGTTTTGAAGACAGAGGGAGAGCTGAAGGGACAAGGGAATTTGGCCGAGGGTTGGGGGGGGGGGGGCAAAATGTCCAAGGAAAAGCAGGCTTGTCAGGAAAAGGAGGCTTCTGGGACATGGGAGCTTGAGAAGACTTAGCAGGAGGAACTTGCCTACCACTCTTCCTGCCTTTAGAAGTCTGACAAGGCTGCCTGTGAACATAAGCAGACCTAGTAGGATAATTGCTCTGGAACTTAGGGATAAGGGAGATAAAAGTATGTTTAAGTTCCTGCGAGGCTATACCCTTTTCTTGAAGAGACAAACATTTCAGCAGCAGTTGTCCTAAAGAGATTTTTATTCTCCAAAGGAGCATCCAACAATTTGGCCTTAATGTCCTCAGGTAAAGATTGTAAATGAAGCCAAGACTAATGCCTCATGACAGACCCAAATGCAACAGATCTGGAACAGGCATCAGGAGCTTCATAGCTGCACTTGATAGAGTGGTGAGCAACTCGAGTTGTAGAGCCCAAAATAGATAAAGCAGAAGACTTGCCTTCAGAATCAGGGAGGTCACAAATAACCTAAAAATCCTGGACAATCAAGGTCAGAGCATATCTGCTCATGTAGTTACTGGTAACTGAGAGCTCAAAACGCCAAAGTAGAAGCAGTATAGACCTTCTTACCAATCCTCTCCATTTTCTTTCTATCCTTATCAGAAGGCAGAAGTTGGAAGAGGGTAAAAGTTTAGAAGGTTTGTCAGAAGAGACTGACACCACAGCAGCAGAAGGACACAAATAAAAACTGACAATCCTCAGAAACCATACAGAACCTGTTAGGTTTGTTTGGTGCAGGAAGCTAACAATCAGGAGACTTGGAAGCATCAATAAAGGTGTCTAACAAAGCATTCAGCACAGGAGGATCTGCAGGAGGAGGTTTAGGAGTGTCCCACTGAAGCAACTCATAATACATTTTCTGGATATCAGAAGCCTGAGAAAAATCCCACTTAAAGTATTCCATAATCCAAGCTATTGTGTCCACAAAAGACAATTCCTCAAAAGGCGACTCAGGGATGATGGTCTCCTCTTCCTCAGAACCATAAGCCAAAGATGAAGGCATCTGAGAAGAATAAGACAAGGACCCTTCATCAGATTCTGAATCCTCCTCTGAGGAATCAGGTTCCCTAGGCATTTGGAAAGAGCTGAAGCCCAAGAAGAAGTACGCCCCTACACTGCTTGGGAAGGCTTAACAGGCATAAGGGCATTAAACAGGCCCTGAGTAAACTCATGCCATTCCCTTTGAGGATCCTTAGGGTGTACATCAGAATGCTTAGTCTTCTGCTTTTTCTTGGTAGGAACGTCAGTCCTAATAAACACTGGAGGTTGTGAACCCTGATGGGATTCAGTAAGAGTACCTGGAAACTCTTCCCTGACCAGAATTTGCGGAATCCCTCTAGGGCCATCCCAGATAATCAACTGTGGTTCTCCCTTGATGTCTGGAGAAGATGCCTGTAAATCCTCAGAGGATGTGTGACAAAAAGGATCTTTGCTGGTTTTGAACAGGATCATGTCAGAGAAATCTGACAGCCTACAGAGCATCACCTGCTTCGAGAGAAATGTCCAGTGAAAGATGGACAGCCAAAGAATCCGGCCAACATTTTCTGGTCTTCTTCTTACTTAACAGGAGTACCTTGGGGTTAATCTATTCCACCATACTACCCTGGGATAACGACGTAAGCCTCTGGTTCTGAAGATAGATGGCCAGGGAAGACAAACAACTTCTGAGATTGTTAGGCACAAATGCTTTATAAATGTTACAGGCTGTATGGTCAAGAAAAGCACACAAACATAAAAATCACAGTTCATGACAATCCTTATGTGGAATCTGCCTCCTACTCTTACATTTTCCCTTATTGGGTGACATGAATTCTGGGTAACCAAAAAAGAAAAGCACAGCAAAAGGGTATTCAGACTGATGTGTGATGATGGCATTCGGACTGAAGGCAAAAAAGTTTACCTTTACAACACACATTCTGTACGATGAGTATACTTGTGACATATGGTGCACTCAAGATCTAAATGCTTTAGTATACTGGCCGGACCTTGGGCTATCGTTAGCAGGAGAGCCCTATGGTGAGGAATACTGTAACAGTGATATAGAAGGACATCTTCTTTTTTAGAATGTATGTCTCCAGATCTTTTGTCCTTGTTAAAACTTTTGCACCCTTTGTTTCACAATGATGTCAGATGAAATGGAGAAAATAAAATAAAATAAATAATCATGTCAAAAGTCTAAAGCATTGCCATAGTTTGCAAAATGCTTCAGCTGACTGAGTTTATCCTTTCCTGTGATACTTCCCCTTATGGATTAATGGTTGTGTTTTCACACAAAGTGTCTTTTGTAAGTGAGGCAACCGTTGGTTTATGTGTTATGCAATGATGTCTGCTGAGCGGAAATACTAATAACTACACAAGGAAGATTTAGCACATGTACAGCTGAGGCATACCTGGTCATGTAAAGAAGAATTCAATCAAAAATTCGGACACAAGTGAAACTCCGTCACTAAATTTACAACTGCCTGCATATTTACCATGTCAGATCATAAGCAAATTTGTTCAGTGGTACCAGTGTCCTTCTGCTGCTGTGGTGTCAGTTCTGTAAGGCAACTGGCTGCTGCAAACCTATCAGTTCATCATGTCAGTGGAACTGTATTCCTTTCCCAACCAGTGGTCACCCTTCATGTGGCATAAGCCCCACCCCCACCTATGCATGCTCTTACAGTTCTGCACTTCCTATAGTTTCAACTAGTGTTCGGTTTGACTTTGGTCATCCTTCTGCTCACAGTGGAGCCAAAAGGTTTTTCACTGCTTCCAACACTATGACTCCCACCCCCACCCACCCCCAAGATTATCCTGCATAAGACACTGCAGTTTTCACAACGCAAACAGCTGCCAGTGCAGCAGGAACCATATTCAGTTTATCATTTGTAATGTATCCATGTATGCGGATTCTAAATCTGAAACTCCATTTCCCATATTTCAGTCTGTATCTGACATTTTAGTCACTTCATTGTCTCACAGCAAACAATGTTACCTTATTCATTAATTCTGTTGATGGTACTATTATCTCAGACCCTAGGAATGCCTCAAGGCATTTCTCTAGTATCACCCTAGTGATACCTCCATGTGTCTTAATATATTTTTTTTTTAATTCACAATAACTGAAAAACCATGTCACATACAAAGAATTGAAAGATTTCATCTTAAAGCACACACACATTCACTATGGACACTTAGCACAAAAATATTCCTACCGTACCTCTAGTACAGCTAAACCGATATCAAATGCTCTTCAAATAGTATGTATTCATAATTGTCAAAATGTTCATTTTCACTGTCCCAACAAGCAACACAGAAAAAACTTCTTGTGTTCATGTAAGATGTCATATGTGGATGAAAAAAATGCTCCTTTTTTTCAAAACAGGTTTATTGTTTTAACATATAAGAGAAATATCATAACAATTTTATACAAGTAATTAAAAGAACAAAATGCTCCTGACAGTATGTGTACCTTGAGTAGCAACAGATGCACTGTAAGTTGTTTACAAGCATAACTTTATTTTGACTTAAAAACCAAGGTTGTGACCTTGAATTTAATTACCACTACCTCTGTAAAGATTAGTTTGTGCTGACTAGTTTGCCATTTTATGATTCTAGATATCTGAATATTTGTTTGAAGCACTAGCCTATTACTTGATTTTGTAAAACGATTCAAAATGCATCCATTAGAGTACGAACTACCAGAATGTCACTGGAGGGAGTTAACACAGTAGGTCTCACAGTTATCCCTGTTGCTGATGCTAAAAATCTGACAACTTGGACTACTAATGCAGTTTATTTGCCAACAGTTCATTTCTTTCTCCTGTCCTGTTGATTCTAGAGTCCAAAGTAGTCTACTGCAGACAGCTCCATACCTACAACGCACCTTCTTCTTAACAATGCAATCCCTATACATAACTCTTACTTGCACTGTGGTCCCCATTTTGCATTGTGCTGCAGAAACGCAGTTCTTAGTCAGTTTTGTTACTAACACTGTTTCATTTTGCTGCAGTTGTGACAGATCCATCTAACTGTCCTTCTGTTGGATTTACAGTCTAAAAGGTATATGCTACTAACAACAGCATACACTGTGCTTTTCATTAATCTGTTGACAATGCAATTTCCTCAGTTCGTTCTACCACTGGCACTACCATCACTGTGGTTCAACTCATTGCAGACAGTGCCATCACTGTGCTTCATTCCACTGCAGACAGTGCCATCACTGTGGTTCAACCAACTGCAATCACCACAGTTCATCTCACTTACATCCCACTGCTGCCATTGCCATCACTATGGTTCATTACACTCCTGACACTGCTGTCATCGTAGCTCATTCCACAGTAGATACTGTCATCACTATGGTTCATCCCACTGCTAACACTGCTGTCACCACAGCTCATGCCACTCTTGACATCCCACTGCTGACACTGCTGTCATCACAGCTCATTCCACAGTAGACATTGCTGACAATGCTGTCACCATAGCTCATGCCACTCCTGACATCCCACTGCTGTCATCATAGCGAATCCCACTCCTGACATCCCACTGCTGACACTGCCATCACTGTGGTTCATCCCACTGCTGACACTGCTGTCACCACAGCTCATTCCACGGTAGACATTGTCATCACTATGATTCATCCCACTGCTGACACTGCTGTCATCACAGCTCATGCCACTCCTGACATTCCACTGCTGACACTGCTGTCATCACAGCTCATTCTACAGTACACACTGCCATCACTATAGTTCATATGGTTCATCCCTCTGCTGACACTGATGTCACCACAGCTCATCCCTCCCCTGACATCCCACTGCTGACACTGCCATCACTATCATTCATTCCACTGCTGAAACTGCTGTCACTACAGCTCATCCCACTCCCGACATCCCACTACTGACAGTGCCATCACTGTGGCTCTTCTCACTGCAGTCACCACAGTTCATCTCACACCTGACATCCCACTGCTGACATTGCCATCACTATGGTTCATCCCACTGCTGAAACTGCTGTCACTACAGCTCATCCCACTCCCGACATCCCACTACTGACAGTACCATCACTGTGGCTCTTCTCACTGCAGTCACCACAGTTCATCTCACACCTGACATCCCACTGCTGACATTGCCATCACTATGGTTCATCCCACTGCTGACACCACTGTCACCACAGCTCATCTCACTCCTTTAATCTCACTGCTGGCACAACCATCACCGTGCTTCATCCAGCTGCTAACACTACTGTGTACTGCTGATAACACAGTCCCAACAGTTTCTCATATCAATGGCATTTTAATTTCTTCAGTCAATTTTATTGCTGACTTCCATGCCCTGCATACTTATAAACAAATAACAGTGAAGCTTTAGCTACAAAAAGTGGCCCAAATACATGGCGGCCTGAGTGAATAATGGAGCAAAGAACAGTGGTCATTATGAATCCAAGTTACTATTTGTAGAACAATTCACAGAGCAGCTCTTGATTTAATCAGGTCCATTTGCAAAGAATGGAGACAATTGATTTTGTAGGCCATCAAACAGAACATTTTAGATTCTTTAGAGCTGATGGGCAAGATTTGCTTTTAAGTAAAATTGGAGAACACACCTAAATTTCTGAATGCAACATAGCAAGACTGAGAAGAGAAAAAAGATAACATCGCCATTAGCAAGGAACTAGATTGATAATCACAGAAGTTATAGTGAGAATTTTAAAGGAATGAAATAAGAGATGGAACTAAGATCAAGCTCCAGAAGCCTTCGTAGTATTTTTTTCTAGCAGACCTCATGACTGCGTACCATATCTCAAGCAGTAGGACAGTGACAGTCATATTGAATATTACAAAGACATGCATCTGGAGCATTTCTCCCCAGGTCTCTGTTGAAAATTGGCTTTGTTGCAAGTCGGACTTTCCCTGTTAACAAATGTTAAATAAATAAAAATAAAAAATAAATATTGTCACATTGCTGGATAGGTCAAGGGGAGAGATGCTACACAAAGATTAGCAGGTGCTGTAAATCACTGGGTCCATTGGTTAAGGCAATGTGACTATAGCCCAAAAGGTGACCATGACTCCCAGAATAATGGATGAAAATGTTAAAAGTACTCAGCACAGACTAGATTATGTAAAGGCTGAAAAAACAACATGCTAAAGACAACAAAATATTTCTACTAAGTGCTGTTGACAAACCTGGCTGTCTCCAAAGTGTATTACACCTTTACACCCCAGGATGATTTAGTTGATATTGAGGCCTCCAGTCAGCTCCACTAATAAGACCAAGAAACCATCAGAAATACCTTAGTATAATTCATTTCTTTAACAATTTGCTGTATAAATTCTGACTGTTTTGGAGACTTTTCCACCATGACGTGGACAATATTGTCAAGCTACATAGAGGAAACAACTAAAAAGTTAGAAATAAAACAATCAAAATACATGGCTAAGGGATTACATTACAAACACAATCACAGAAACAGAAGATGAGTAACATTAAATTGTACATGGCTGGAGGAAGTAAAATTATGTAGTTGAGATGGCTAGATGAAATGAAACAGTGGGAGCAATGCATTAGTAGCAAGACTGAGCACACAAGCAGGAGCATAATTACAGTAAAAGGAATTAAAACAGCTGATAAAACTGAATATGACCAGAGAAACATGCATTATAAGCAAAAGTAGAGAAAATAATGTAATGGAAGCTTTTCTTCATGTTTTCATTGTGTGGCATGATGCCAGGGCACTTCTAGGGGCTCCAGGACCATTAGCCTAGTACACACCTATGAACCTGTGAATGGAAACAAAATGCAGGATACAAAGCAGGAAGATTTATGTATGATGGGATATGCGTAATGTCTGCTTTGATGGGCAGGGATGACAGGCAGATGTAGGAATGAGACTGGGTATGAAGAAGCAGATTACACGACAAGTAAAAGTAATCATGGATGTAAGTCATATAAATACTGGACTTAAAATATTTTGTCCTAGATGTGAGCTTATGGACTGGACAAAAATGATAGGTTTTCATAGCCATTTGTGAAAATCTAATAGCGTATCCCTGATGTTTAACGAATGAGCACAGCAAAGGCAAGAATTATAGAGGCCACTTATGCTAATGCAAAATGCCTTAAGTATAACAAGATGCAAATAAGACATTTTGTAAAGTGGTGTAAGTTAATGAGGTGTTCTTATGATTCATAGTCCAATATCTGTGCAGTAACAACATCCATTTTTGAAAGCAATGCTTCACCTTTGATATCACTGCAATCCATTAACTTGTCCCCAGCCATCCCTTCAGTAGTTTGTCCAAGTATGTACAAGCACTTCACTGATATCAAAATGAAATGTTTCCCCTACATACCCATTCAGTAGTTAGTCCATGTATGCATAAGCACTTCACCATTACCAAGTTGAAACAGTTCATGCAATGACCTCTTCAGTAGTTTGTCCATGTAGCCACAAGCCCCAAAACACAATGAAAAACATTTCTTTACGTAAACTCAGTAAATGTACCTCTTTAAAATGCATGGCAGTATGTATTGCTTTTCCCCTCCCCAAGCAACTCTTATTTCATGGTAAATTGATGCTTACAAGCAGAAGTTCAGGGCCATTTATACATTTAGTATGCTAATAAGCTCATTTTAGATTCATCTCTATGAATCCTACTGATGCTCACACATGCAATGCCCCTTAACTGCATACTAGCTGTCCCCCTATCGCATATGCCTTAAACATATTAAGCTTTTGCAATAGGGAGGCATGTTTAACAAAACACCCCTGCATTTTTGTAGTCATCCTGAAAGACCATGATTTGCATAACCACGTAGTGCTGCTCTTCACAGATTACTGCAACAAACGTGAAAACCCCATAGGTGCTGGAACCATAGGGCGAAGGGGAGGAAGCGCCCCCCCCCCCCACTTTTACAGCTACGGAGGGAGGAGGACCCAACAGAGGACTCGTAATCTAAAAACAAAAGTGCACAGAATGGAACTATGCTTTTAAACACAGCTGACAAAACAGAGGACTCGTGTGCTTTGCAAGCTAACGTAAAGAATTTACAAACAAAAGTGGCAGAACTGTGCTTTTAAACACAGCTGCCAGAGTCAACCACTATAAGAAGATGTTTTTATGTGCTCCGTTCAGCTGCTTTTACTTGTTATGGTGCTCTGCCCTGCTATTCAGCTGCTTTGCTACTGTGCTTTCCCCTGCCGTTAGGGCAATCTCCCTAAATGTACATCTGTGGGAAATTTGTAAATGTTACGTGGATCATTTTTGGAAATTCAGGAAATATCAGTAAAACATATTTTGAAGAGAGCAGACTCTCGTGCACCCCAATGTGAGGAACTTTACCCCACCCCTCAGGTAAGTTTTGCTTATATATCCTAATTCCTCAGTTTCACAAAGTTTGTGATAAAGAGAAAACACCTATTAAAAGTGAAACAGAGCTTGCATAACTGTGATCGCACAGTAGAATCAAATCATTATTAAACGACTTCAGGAGATGACACTTCAAGGGACCCAAGTGTGACATTTATTGGAAATGTCACTTCAGGAAATCTGCCCTGTGTGCTATATTTATGCAAATCTATATTCTAGCAGACAAAAAGCTGCCATTTTATTACTTTGTGCCTGTTTCAGTGGCTACACTGACATATATTTCACTGTGTCTATGGAACTCGTTGGTGAGATACATTATTTTTTACCTCTCACGTGAAATCATCCATAGACCATAAAGACCTAAAATTTACTCCATGCCTTATGACACCTGTAAAACACCATCTGTCTTATGATACCTGTAAAACACCATCTGAAACACATAATTCTAAGGAATGGTCAATGGCTAAATGAATCGGTAAAATGTTTTGCAACGTATGCACTGCTGACTGATTTATAATATCCCATAAGTGTTGAAAAATGTGTAATGAATTCCTGTTCAGCTGCTGTGTGTGTGTGTGTGTGTGTGTGTGTGTGTGTGTGTGTGTGTGTGTGTGTGTGTGTGTGTGTAAAATGCCCCAGTTACTTATGGCTGGTGGTTAGAATCGCTCAACCTCTTGTAATTCAGGGAGTTGAGTTAGCTCTTAACTGTCTAGATTTTCACAGAATATTTGGCTCAGAATTTGTGTCTGTCTGGCAAATCAGTGAGAACAGAATTCACTAAATAATGGCAGCCCTTTGTTTCAGTCTTCCTATTTTTTTAGGAAACACATGGTAACACAACACTATTTTAACAACTTTCTAAGATTATACAAGCAATATTTAAAATGTGTCCCTGGTTATGGGCCTTTGCCTCCCTCCCTCCCCCAAATAAATTTTGGCTTTTTCCAGATTTCTTCTGCTGTGAAATTGAGAGATTTAGGTTTGTCAAGTGGGTGGTGCAGTAGTAGTGTTGTTGCCTCACAGCAAGAGTTTCTCTGGTTCAATTCTCAGCTGGGTGTATTCTGTGTGGTTTCTTTATGTCCTCCTTGTGTTTGTGTGGGTTTCCTCTGGGTGCTCTGGTTTACTCCCATGTTATGTGTGTGGTGCATTTCTCCCTGGGCCTCTGCTGAAAACCAAGTCGAACTTTCCTGGTAACCAAATGTTAAATAAATTTAAAAAATTACAAGAAACTAATAGCTCTGGGGGAAGAGAAGTTTAGTGCTGCTTATTCCAAGTCACTTTTCATTGTTAACAGCATAACAGGTAGTAGCCTTACTTTTGATGCACAAGGCTGTGGGTTCTACTCCCACAGTATGCAGATGGATCAGTGATATGGCACTGTGTTGTACTTTAAAGGGAGTGGATGCTGCCGTCCTGTGAATGTCCTCCCTTGGAGGAGTTACATAGTAACTATGAATCTGTTATCAGTTTGCCGTCTATTCCCTATTGCAATATTACTAGCATATCATTTTTAATGTAACACAGGCAATATATTCTTCAAGGCAGCAGCCACTTTATTTATAGATGAAACTGTGGAATATAAAGGTGTTTCCTAGCAGCAACCTCTTCATTAGTTAGAGATCCCTTTATAGTGGATTTATTTAGATGACTGACTTCTGGAGAGATTTTGCATATTTACTGATATTGGTGGATTGTAATGACAGACGTTTGAGTGGCCTTTTATAGTTGAAATTTTCTGAAATGGGTAGTTTTGTCATTATTGGTTCATACATTTTGTTTCATTGCTCACTAGAAGACTGTTCAAAACTACAAATTGAAAACACATTCTAACAATTGGTGCTGTATTATACAAGGAATATAATTTAATACAATCAGGAAGGTGAATCAAAGAATGCATACATATATACATGGCTCTAAAAAATGTGTTTAAAAACAGCCCAGAGGAAAGTGTGAAAGGCTCAAAATCATGGGCAAATTTTAAGCTTTACTCTTGTTACCAAAGCAATGGATGAAGGTGAAACAGTTCACTCCACATTACCTTGATCTGGCCAAGCCTTTTGACACAATCCCCTACTCAGGTGTAGTACAAAAGATAAATATTGTAGGAGCATTCACTTACATCACCAGCTGCATTGCCAACTTGCTCACAGGATGCAGGAGATTAAAATAGGGAAAGAGACCAACCACCAATGGAGTCCCCCAGGGTTCAGTGCTGAGACTTTCTGTTTGGCATATACATCTCAAAAGGAAATATCAAAGGGCTTTGACCAGTTAAGTTTGAGATGATGTCAAGTTAGGAGCAGTTATTGAATCCCCAAATGACTAAACCATCATGCAGGAAGGTTTGTCCCAAATAATAATAACTGGTGTCAAACTCATGACAATGCCCTGTAAGAACTGACCCATTTGTTTGGCATCTGGGAACTTGCATGTACGATGACCTAACTTTTGACCAACATGTGCCCAGAGTCATAAGAAAGCCTTTCTATATTGCACAGCTTATAAATACATTGACTGTGATTAGATCTAGAGATGTTGTTGTCCGCTTTTACAAAGCTCTCATTAGGTCAATGATTTTGTATAATGCCCACTTCGGCATGTATCTGTCCAGCCGCCTGCAACAACTGGAATACCTTCAGAGATACCTTACTAAAAGGATACAAGACCCAAACAATAGGTCTTGCATGGACCACCTCAAAGATTTATCACTATACTCAGTATCCTACAGAGTGTTTAGAGGTGACGTGTCTGGCATACAAGGCATCCTTCGACCTAATACAGATGGACCTACTAAACATCAGCATGTCAAATGGCATCAGAAATACTCAGTCCAGGTATCTAAACTGAATGTTGTGGAGAGATGGATATGTATCACAGAGGCTACCACTGTTCTAGAACAGACTATCCATAAAAATAAAACAAAACTCATCCGCCCTTATTCAAATGCAACTTGGATCTAAGGATGGGTAATAGAAAATGTATTCCAGGATTGCACCTCATACCACTAATGGATAGAGGCAGTTCCTAAATGCTGCACCCATTACATGGGTCCCCTCAAATTATCTATGGTATGATCACAGTTATTCTCACTAGGGCTAATATACAATTATCAGCCATGGGACAGGTAAGACTAATCAGAAATTGTTAATTCAAGCACCAAAAAAGGAATTAGATAAGCTTAAAATGTCCTCTAAGTGAACCTATGTTGTGGTAGTAAATAGTTATAAAAAAATTGCCCTTTTTAGATTACTAAGTGCCCCTCTCATCCTCCAGCCCCCCTCCCCCAGTCTTCAACAGCTTCCGGCGCCTATGTAAAACACGGACTATGAATACCGGCCTTTGTTTTCAGAGTTGGAAGAGGTAAGCACATTGTGACTTGAAATGTTGACTGCGAGTCTGTGAGGCATAAGGAACACTTGGTTTAATGCGCGAGTTTAAAGAGGAGGATGCCAAGCTGAAAGCCTGCTTTGGGATTGCAAATATATCTTTATTATGGGTGCTACAGTAATGCAGTAAGAAATATATATAACATTCAGTAATGCTGTAGGTATGCTAGTGATACAAAAAGTTGCCAAAACACAACTTTCATGGAATACAGGTTATTATAACTGAGGTGATATGGGTTTTAATAGCAATTTAAGCAATGCAGAAGCCTGTGAAGGATGAGGAGGGGTTCATGGCTGTTAATGGACCACCAATTCTGGCAAGAGACAGTTGTCCAAATCCTTGTGCAAGACCAATAGAGAAGGCTTTGAAATTCTTCCCTATATGCAGAAGGATTCAGGAGAACAAAATAGCCAGGTAATGCTTATACTCCACCTGAGCACGGTGAGTGTGGATATGCAATTACCTATCCCAGGTTCAGAGTCATGATCACTATACTTTGATTCCTCACCAAAAGTGGGACTAAAATCCCAGTGTCCAGCAAGGACAATTCTGCATTAGGACTACCCTGACTTCCCACTTGGCCAATGGAATGTTTGAGGTGTCTGATCTCAGACTTCTGCTATTCCAGGAGTATGCATAGTCCAAAGGGCAAGCCAAACTTGCAAGGCAGAGGAAGGGTCATGAGATACAGCTAATGATCAAAACATTGTTGGGTCTCAAACTTTAAACAAGACTTAAAAAAAAGAAAAAATAATAATCCTGCTTTTTCATGTTAGAGTCCAGTTCCCAATGAAATGTGCTAATTTGGTTTGCAATAGAGACTGCTAGTATTAGGTCTTAAAACAGTAAATGGTCTGCATTATTGATGAAGATGAGCAGGGAATATACGTGCAAAGGAGATACACTGTCTTAGAAAACATTGCTTTGGTGCTACTGATGTTCAATGAAGACTCCAAAAGGAAAACCCCTAGGAAATGTTCCAGATGTTTATAATATGGCAGAGTACTAATATGTCATAGGCATGGTGAATAGTATATAAATGGTGAATGTCCCAGACAGAGAGTAAAAAGTGTGAAATGGATGGCAAAAGGCAAAGCTAGTGGTCATCAGAAATGATGAGACTAGGTTGGTGTTTTCACTCTGACTTATGAGTAATCAATGGGGGATATTGGTACAAAGATTAAGGTGTTTACTTCAGAGTCACAGGGTACAGGGTTTGATTCTCATCTTTGAAAGTAAAACTGGCTAGGCTTAAAATGGACCTTAAGGGCAGCTAGCCTAATAGTTACCTATAAATCTATGAACCATTAAACTTTTGAATGGGAGCTTTTGCATAAGGGTTTTGGCTAGACGTGGAATAGTGTGTAAATTGACTGTCTACTACTTTTTTTTACCTATGAACCTGTGAATAAAATCAAGTGACTTTCAGGCCATAATAAAACCTACTTATTTTACAATGGTGAGAAATGATGACAAAAGGAAGGGGGGGGTGAAAATATAACAGCCCCACAAAAATCACTAGGTACTTTGTATTCTAATGTAAAGCTTCTGAGAAATGCTACACAGAAAGAATTGTTTAAAAACAACATACTATGAAATATTTAATTATTTTTCTTATCAGAAAAAAAAAACTAGCTTATTTAACAATAGAAAAACATCACATTACTGCATTTCTTTATTCGTCTACACACAAAGCATTAGGATGCCATTTCTGATGAAGTCTCTTGTGGTGATATTAAGGTGCATAAACAACATTATAAAATTGTCTTCAGTAATAAGAAAACTCCACTGGATAGCTGTTGCTTCCAAGAGATGTTTTAATACATAGGGAAAGAAAAAAGAGCTCCTACTTATGACAGTAAACCCATCTGCCCAAGAGTCACTGTGTTGACATCTCATGCTCAATAATGCCTGCAATTACCCTGACGTGTGCACGACACTGATTAGAACCGAGTACAGTGTGTTTAGCAAGTTATCTCAATGTGCCAACTGAGCAGTTCTGAAATAATAATGAGTTGAGGCCTTATCTGAAAAATCACTGCACCCAGTCAGCAAAATGCTCAGTATATAAGCTCAAGGAAAAGCACTGAACCCCGCTGCATTGCAGAAGAATTCATAGGACAGCAACTTAAACCTGCAACAGATGAATCTCAGACTAATTGTTAAGCAAACTAAATTCAGCATGCACAAGCTAACAGCTGTTTTCTACAAGTTTACTTTGCCAAGTATGGCTGCTGTTAACTGATTTTGCATTTATCTACATAATGACATAGCTTGGCCAGTACTTTTTAGGGTTACTGAAAGGTGTATTGAGGTGGTACTGCAAGGTTAAGGCAATTGTTAGGCTGAAGGATTGTTAAGCATTACGAGAAACACCCATGAGTGGATACTCAAAGCATGATTCAACACTTTCTGGCTAGCCTTGTGCTATCAGTTTGAATAAAAACATTTGCTGTTGAAGAGCTTAAACACATATCTCTTGTGCAAAAATCTTTTTAACCCTAAGAGAAAACAGTCATGTCACCTTAGTGAGTTGTAATATTATAAATATTGTGCTGTGAAGCATATTTGCTCAGTACAGTTATTGTCTGACATTACTTAAACAGTGTGGACAGAGATATACGAGTGTCATGGCAACCATGGCTCCATTTCTTGTGGAAGTGTCTACATCGAGGAGAGTATGACCTTAAGATCATGGCAGTTGCAGCAGTGGCATATCTGGAAGCATACATCGGTCACGGTCACACAGCATGCTAACATCTGGCCAGGATCATGGTACAATCAGTAAAGCTCATGCTAGAGCCAGTTCTTATTGGTAGGTGCATACATGGGTTGTTCAGACATGCTTTCCATGAGCAACTGTCCAGTACATCAAGCCGCAATGTTGCAACTATTGCTGGGCTATGTCACTGCAGATGCACACTAATACCAGCACAGCCCCCCCCCCCTTACACACACACACACACACACACACACACACACACACACACACACACACACACACACACACAAACACGCATGCACACAAACACACTTTCAGTGATGCTAGCCCTTCACAAAGACTTCTACATTAAGCCCTATCCCTCACTGAATGCCCATACATATAACAGCACTTTTTGTTTTAATTGTCCTTAGTACTCAAAAATTTCCCTGTGAAAGACATCCATACATGTGCTCCCTCCCCCACCTGTGGAAATGATGATGACTGTGCCAATGCCCTTTGTGCATTGTTACTTGGGTTGCATATGTCCAATGCACAGTGTGACCAACGTAAGCAAAGCAGTGTTAATTTTACATGCATTTGTTTTACACTGATCTACTGTGTTCTGAAACAATGTACAAGATGCTGCCTCTTTGCAAGTGCCACAGCATATTGCACCCTTCTTTGTCTCCATGATCATGCCTGCTGCTGGCTCCTCCACTGAATCTGCATCCAATAAAGTATCTGTTGTCTGGTACTGGGGACTGTTGTTCCTGCAAATACCCACCCTGTTGTAACTGCCTGTTATTTATGATATAGTGTAACATTGCAAATACTGAAACTATTTTTGCAGATGTGTTTGAGTCACACTGCAGAGCACCACTAGATGAATCCAGACAGCACGGGATTGGGCATAACTGTAAGCCCTGACCTTTTTTATTTTTGGGTTTCTGAATGGTGTCAACAGCCAGGGCTTCAAGGCATATCTGACATTGCCAGTAATATATCCCTGTGAAAGTTTACCCTCACAAAATGTTGGTACAGGTCACAGGTGTGCCATGTTTGGGAATCGTGATAACTTCCTGGGTGGCTTCCAAAAGTACAGTTGTGTGTAATCTTACCATAACGACTGATGTCCTCCTCTTCAATATTGCAGTATTCTTCACCTTAGAGATGTCCTGCCAAGGATAGCCCAACATCTGGCCAGTATTCCAAAGCTTTTAGATCTTGTATGCACCATATGTCGCACATATGCCTCCTATACAGGACATATAACATAAAGGTGATGTACAGACACAGTTTCCCAGAATGGAATTGCCCCAGAAGAGAACAGTCTTCATAGGAAAAAGCAGGCTATGCACATCCAAGAAGGAGAAAATACAGATGGAAAAGGAAGACCCTCAGCCAGGAGGGAAACCAAAATAAAGGCCAAAAGAAAAAAGGGGTGTAGGGAGAGAATGAATACTGCAACAGTGAACAGAAGGACAGCTACTGTTATGGTAAGATTTTTCCCTTCTGTACTATGTTCTTCTATATCACTGTTACAGTATTCTTCACCTTAGGGAGAGTATAAAAGTTCAAGAAAAGGATTGGGAGGTGGAATGCTGGGAAGAGCTCTCAACAAACCCATGCAGAATAGCTCTAGCAAACCATGCTCTGGCCCTAGAATCCATATATGCTTTGTAAGGTATGCAGGACCAAATAGCAGCTTCAAGGATGGAATTGGTGTCCAACCCCTTGAAGAAAGCTCCAGAAGAGGCAACAGCCCTCATGCAGTGAGCTGATGGAAATAGACAAACACTAGCCATGAAAAGAATAACAAAAAGAAATGGCCTTAGACATCATGGAGGAAATGGTTTGCTTAGAAACAGCCAAACCCAATGTCCTGGCATGAAAAGAAACAAAAAGTAGGTCAGATTTACTTCTTCTTCTTCTTTCGGCTTTTCCCAGTTAGCGGTCACCACAGCAGATCATCTGTCTGCTCATGATTGGCAGTGGAGTTTTATGGTGTCGAGTTGCCAGCCCGGCGCCCAACCTTCCACAGAAGTCACACACACGCACACACTCACACCTAGGGCCAATCTAGAGTGTCCAATTCACCTACTGCATGTCTTTGGGATGTGGGAGGAAACAGGAGCACCTGGAGGAAACCCATGCGACCACAGCGACGACATGCAGACTCCGCACAGAAGGCACCCCAGCCGAGAATCGATCCAAAGAACCTCTTGCTGTGAGGGGAAACACTAACCGCTGCACCACCGTGGCTGCCCAAAAAGCAGGTCAGACTTACAAATGGTATTAATTTTATCCAAATAATACCTGAGCTGTCTGTGCAAATCCAACACATAAAGGACCCTCTCACTAACAGACTGAGGAGAAGGAAAAAAGGAAGGGAATTGTACCGCCTGATTCAAAGACAACTCACTAACAACCTTGGGTACAAAAGAGGGATTAGTGCAAAGGAACACCCCATCCTTGTGAAAAAAGGAGGGATGGCTATAAGGCCAGAATCTCAGGAAACCCTCTGAGCTGAAGTAAGAGCTAGCAATAAGACAGTATTCCAGGTACAATGTTGCAAAGAAGCTTAACCTGCAAGCTCAAAAGCAGCCTGGGTCAATTTTTCTAAAACAAAATTAAGGTTCCAAGGAGGAGGAATAGGCTTCCTTGGGGCCTAAGATGCAGGAAACCATTAAGAAACTGTTTGAGCTGAAGTGCTACAAGATGTATGACTGTAGAAACCCTCAAACAAAAACAAACTGTTTGTGACAAATCTTATAGGCAATCTACCTCCCACACTGATATTTTTCCTTCTTGGATGACATGAAGCCAGGTAACCAAAAGAGAATACCAAAAGAAAAAAGACCCCAAATGGCACTTATCTGATTGCTAGGTATTCACCACAGTAAAAGGGCTTTCATTCTGACAGGCAATGATGGCATTCAGACTGACAACAAAGAAGGTCTGGGTTACTGTGCCCATACACAATGTTTACGCCTAAATCCTGTAGGAAAGCATACATGTGATCTATGATGCCTATATGATCTAAAGGCTTTGGTATACTGACCAGAAGTTGGGCTGTCCTTGGCAGCAGATCCCTAAGGTGAAGAATACTGTAATAGTGGTATAAAAGGACAGTGCATTTCAGATGATACTCTATGCATTACAGACCACCTGGCAGTTGACAGTGATATTCTTTCTGGTTCACATACCTCTTTCTGTGTTCACCAGATGGGGCTTTTATTTCACTGTGGGTATAGTCTCTGGCCCCAGTACCTCAGGAAAATGGGCTGTATCGTAGAAGTTAAGCATGGTGTCCCTTGGCTCCTCTGTGCTATATACTAACCTCATATCCGTCCTCCCCCCACATGCTGACACATGGCATGAAGAAAATAAAGGAGTGTTCTCGAGGCAGGTTCCAATGATGTCTCCACTGTGTCCCCAGTAGGTCAGTGGTATCCACTGGGACAGGTGTACCATGACTCCCATGAAGCTGCAGAGGAGACCAAAACATGTCCTGCATGGTCTACATATCCACACAGTACCAGTCCACAATGTCAGTGCCCATTAAGCGTTAAGCACTGTTGGATGACACAGCACCTCTAGGGACAATGATGCACACCATCATGGACCATAGCAGCAATAGGGAGCTTTGTGCAGATACATATTTACTAATGCAGCATCAACCTCTAACATTAATACGCAATTCTCTGGCATGACTGCAAAAACGCATCTGTGTTCATTAATATAGCATGCACAGTTCTGAGACATGGCTTTTATACATTTATAAATCGCTGTACCACCTTATTTTGCTTCATTTGCATATATCAAGTTACTCATTTTAATATCATCACTCATTACCAGGTGATTTTATGGCCATTAGCATATACTGTGCCTGACCCTGATGCTAGACATAGCCTTCTAGCAATATGTGTGTCTCTGAATTGCACAAACCCTGTGTGTTGCCACTCACCAGGCAATGTTTTCTGAATCCCAAACATAACGTTTAAGGTGATGGCAATGACTTACATTCAAGTCAATGCTAAAATATGCAATATTACTATATATTGCTAAGGGACTTCTACAGTGTAAATCACTTAAAATGTACAAAAACAGACACTGACTTAGCATGTTTTAAGTATAACACTAAAAATAATATCTGCATGTATTTTAAACAATTTACTTGGAAGATGCCTTTTGCAGTTTTTGGCAAAATCATATGTTTTACGTTAACAGCACTGAGGTGTGTTCAAGGCAATGATATTATCTTATCTACAACAACAGACATGGGAAATGCTTTCCATCAAATTATGAAAAAACAACAGAATATTCTATTAAGAAATGACACACACAAAACATCTAGCCTATTTTCTAAGTGCAGTAAAGCCCAACAGGTTGGGCATTACAGGCAAATTATAGAAGTTTTATGGGTTAGAAGGCACTTGAGGTACCCTGCCTGGGGCATTATTTCCTTATACCAAACACTTTCCCTGTCCAGCATTATTCCTTGCTTACCCAGTATTTCAGTTATGCAGGCTATGGACAACATACAAAATTAATACACCAGAAATGGCTGTCGTTGGCTTAAGTAGGCTACACTGAGATTTACATTAGCATAGTAAAAAACAAACTAATGTTGTAGGACAGCACTAAAATGATGCAGTTGTATCCAGTTTGTATCACATTCTGATTTTAGCATGTACAAGCAAATGTGTTACAAATGATACAGACAAGAATTCATTAGTTATACACCTCTACTTATTAGTACAGAAACTGTCTATGCACACTAGTTTTCTATTAAAGACTACTTGGGTATTCTAACACTGCAGGTAAGGGCAGTAAGAGAATATAGGCCTTTGTTTATATTTTTCAAATAAAATTTACTTTTTTTGTATGCTCTTCTATTTTAAACAGTAAGAACAGAAAGCACTAAATATTTAGATAAATAATCAGCCATGTCTGGCAGCAAAAACAGATTTGTTTCAGGACTGATTATCATACTTAACCTAAAAATTAAATACCAGCCTTGCTTCATTAACAGAATATTTCAGTTCCCACATTAAACTGCACATTTATGGGGTACAAAGATGGCTCCCATTAATCTAAGAACATCTTTTCAAGGACTCCCTGCAACAGCTCTACAAAGACCCTATGCAAGGGCACAGGGATTAAATAGAAACAGACATTGAATAAGGCCACCACTGGAGGCCAACAGCATGCCTCAATAATTATAATAATAAAGACAGACTTTCTTTACACAATTCTGAACTATAATGACCTGAACAGGAATGCTACAACTGCTGCCATAAAGACCCTTCACATACAATGAGCACAGCTAAAGGATGAATTAAAGCAAAACGCAAAAATGCTTAGCATTCAAATATGCTGGTAACCACATCTGCCAGAGTTTAGCCATGTCTTTTCATCCAAAATTAGACACTGTCTTATACAAACACACATGCACACACACACACACACACAAACTTGTATGCACATGTGAGAAAACACAGTCATCCCACACATGCGCATACGCACGCGCGCTCGCGCACACACACACACACACACACACACACACACACACACACACACACACACGCATGCACACATGCACACATACACACAAGCACGCACATGCACACACACACACACACACACACACACACACACACACACACACACACACACACACACACACACACACTCACAAAAACTCTCTTTTTTTCGCTCACTCTCAGTTTCTCTTTCTCTCTTGTAAATAACACTGGAGAAAAAAAGGGATGGAAATTTGCATTACATATCTTGGATCATGAGACATTTAAAGTGCAAGTAAAAGTCAGCATGATTTATTTAATAAAAAGGCAGCTATGCTTTTGAAGTGATGGATGATAAATAAATCACATCCAGCAGCACACAGAAGTTGCCATCGGTGCTAGAGATAAAATGCATCTATTATTCTTATTTAAATGATAAAATATGTGAGGAAGAATATTATCATAATGCAGTTTTCTGTAGAATATGTGCCCTTTATTTTTTTGAGAAAGCTCTTTCAGGTAGTTCTGTCTCTTCTCTTTACCTGTACGAGTAAGAACTGTGTAATTTCTATAAGAAAGAAGGACCTAAAAATGTAATTTTTACTAATTCACCATGATACTAAACCATATTTAACACTGCAATATAACGTATTTCCTTGTGTCTGAGTTGAGTTTATCTGTATGGTCTTTAATTATAATGACTCATTATTTATTTAACTTGCATGTGTATGTATGCATCTATGTATTTGTGTGTGTTTGTGTGGTTGTATGCGTCTGTGTTTCATGCATGCATGTATGTATGTATGTATGTATGAGTGTGTGTGTGTGTGTGTGTGTGTGTGTGTGTGTGTGTGTGCGTGCATGCCGCACTCATACAGATATATACAAGCACACACACGTATATACAGATATAGATATGCATGGATGTCTATATTTCCATTTGTGTATATTTATATTTAGCTGTAGCTATATAAAGCATTTTGTTAAAAGGGCCTATGACAAATATTTGATCAAACCAAAAAGATCATGGTAAAACAAAATAGCATATGTGATAAAGAAATTACAAATCTCTCGTGGAAGCTTCATAGGAAATATACAGATTACATTTTAATGACTTATAAGTGCTCAGGTACAGTTACACTCAAGTCTTTCGTAATGCAATCAGGTCAATAAGCAAGAGTAAGGACTATATGCCTGTACATTGTTCTGAAAGCATTTGCAAAAGGGGTGTAATGGCACTTAGTATGACAGGCTGTGTGCCAGTATTATAAACATTACAGGAACAATTTCAGGAAGATGAGACACTGACACGTACTAGTGGAAAAATTTAGTCTTTAAACAATGTCTGGAAGTGACTCACGCAAAGACACACAATATGAAAGAGCTGATACAAGGAAAACGTTCAGAATTAAAGAGTAATGCCCCATAGTAACTTACAGACTTCGCACTCTACACTATACCACAGGTAACGTAATTCTGCTCTGCAAGAGCACTAAAAGGTGCCGGAGAAGGCACATATGCTGATGGTGCACATCAAGGCAGCCCTCTACATCTTATTCTGGTAAAGTGCCTAAAATAAAGACATTTGGAACCAGACTGCACTGTCTTCCGTGCATGAGGAAGCTAGTGTTTAGGGTGAACGTTTGCTACACAAGAATAACCAAGGATGATCAGAAGGATGCCAAAACACATAGCATTCATTGCCTTCTTACACTGTACTGCTTGTGTACATCATGTTTGACCTTTGTGATGGCTGAGTCATGACTAAATGTCAGGGTTCTTTCAGCTAATAGCCCATGTTGTCATACTGTTATTTGGGCAATATAATTGCTCTGTGGTAGGACAGTACACTGGCTCTGGGATTAGTTTTAGGGTCCAGACTCCTATTCTGACTTCTGAACACTGTTGTGCAGAGTTTGCAAGTTATTCCTTCATCTGCATCAGCATTCTCCAAGAACTCTGGTTTCCTTCCAAAAATATGTTGGTTGATTGGCTACTATAAACTGTTAAGATATATTGTTTGGGGGTTGGCATAATGGTTCAGGTTTTTACCTCAAAAACACAAGGTACAGGGTTTAATTCTCACCTTAGAGGGGAAATTGGCAAAGCTTAAAATGGCCCACATGGGAAACTAATCTAGTACTTACTTACCTATGTTTATTACTTGTCTGTGAATAAATAGCAAACAGAGTACAAAGGATCAGTCCATATAAAATCAGTTTAGCTAGCAGATCTATTAGACTCTCTGATACCTTCCCTGTGGGAGTAATAAAGACACATTGTTGAAGTTTCAAGTAGTTTATTTAGTTAAGTAGATACAGTGAATATAAAAATTGTACACACCCCTGTTAAAATGCCAGGTTTTTGTGATATAAAAAAATGAGACCACAATAAATCATTTCAAAACTTTTCCCACTTTAAATGTGGCCTATGACCTGTACAATTCAACTGAGAAACAAACACATCTAATAGGGGAAACATATAAAAAATAAAACACATACAATAAGCTGGTTGCATAAGTGTGCACACTCTTAAACTAATACTTTGTTGCAGCACCTTTTGATTTAATTACAGCATTCAGTCTTCTTGGGTACACACCTGCCATCAATTAAAGAGACTCTAATTAACCCCAAATACAGTTCAGCTGTCCTAGTAGGATTTTCCTGACATTTACTCAGTTGCTTGCTACAGCAAAAGCCATGGTTCACAGAGAGCTTACAAAGCATCAAAGGGATCTCATTGTTGAAAGGTATCAGTCAGGAAAAGGGTACAAAACAATTTCCACAGCACTGGACATACCATGGAACACAGTGAAGACAGGCATCAAAAAGTGAAGAAAATATGGGACAACAGTGCCGTTGCAAAGAACTGGACGTCCCTCCAAAATTGATGAAAAGACAAGACAAAAACTGGTCAGAGAGGCTGTCAAAAGATCTATTGCAACACTGAAGGAGCTGCAGGAATTTATGACAAGTATTGGTTTTGTGCACTACATGTGGTAACAACCTGCCGTATTTTCAATATGTCTGGACTATGTGGTAGGGCTGCAAGACAGAAGCCTTTTCTTACACAGAAAAACATTCAGGCCTGGCTAAAATTTGCAAAACAATACATCAAGTCTCCCAAAAGCATGTGGGAAAATGTGTTATGGTCTGATGAAACCAAGGTTGAACCTTTTGGCCACAATTCCAAAAGGTGCGTGTGGCGCAAAAACAACACTTGGCATCACCAAAAGAACACCATCTCCACAGTGAAGCATGGTGGTAGCAGTATCATGCTTTGGGTTTGGTTTTCTTCAGCTGGAACTGGGGCTTTAGTCAAGGTGGAAGGAACTATGAATAGTTCCAAATACTAGTCCCTTTCAGCCCAAAACCTTCAGGCGTCTGCTATAAAGCTGAAGATGAAGAGGAATTTCACCTTTTACCACGACAATGACCACAAGCATACATCCAAATAAATAAAAGAATGGCTTCACCAGAGGAAAGTTAAAGTTTTGGAATGGCCCAGCCAGAGCCCAGATCTAAATCCAATAGAAAATATGGGGGGGGTGACCTGAAGAGGTATGTCTGCAAGAGATGCCCTCGCAATCTGACAAATTTGGAGCACTTTTGCAAGGACTAGTGGGCAAATATTGCCAAATCAAGATATGCCATGCTGATAGACTCCTACATAAGAAGAATGAATGCTGTAATTAAATCAAAAGGTGCTTCAACAAAGCATTAGTTTACTGGTGTGCACACACAACAAAGTATTAGTTTGTGTATGTACACTTACGCAACCAACATATTTTATGTTTTTCATTTTTTATATTTTTTCCCTAACAGATTTGTTTTTCAATTGAATTGCACAGGTTATAGGACACATTAAAGGTGGGAAAAGTTTTGAAATGATTTATTGTGGCCTCATTTTTATATCACAAAAACCTGGCATTTTAACAGGGGTGTATACACTTTTTATATCCACTGTAGATGGAAGAGTGTTTTTGTTCTAATACATTACATTCAACAAGTAAGTTATTTAAAGGGAGTTATAGACAATGGTGGGATGGTGCAGGGGAACTTATTGGAGTAAACTCTGGGAGATGGAAAAACAAGGAGCCAATCCCAGAGTTTAGAGGTTATTCCCTTATTTGAAGACTTGTGCCATGGTGCTTGTATATAGTACTGTGTTCCATAGTTTGTGTACTTAGATAGGTAGGGGTACTGTTCTTACTGCAGTCAACTGTGTGTGTTTGTGTGTGTGTGTGTGTGTGTGTGTGTGTGTGTGTGTGTGTGTGTGTGTGTGTGTGTGTGTGTGTGTGTGTGTGTGTGTGTGTGTGTGTGTGTGTGTGTGTGATGTCATGTTAAACAAATTTGGATTTTGGTGTAATTTGGATGATTGGATGTGTAACCGGAAATTCTCCCTGGGGGGGGGGGGTCCACCTGAGTACCTCTTGGACAGGGGCAATAGATGCTGATTTTAGTGTCTGCTTGAACCAGACACCCTTGGGAACATGGGCTGAACTTGACTAGGCTGGTAAGGGCCCTGAGGCCTTTACGCTAGTAATCTCCTAGGATCCTATGATCAGATCTTAAGAATATCCTCAAAAATAACCTCATACAACTTAAGCTAGAATCCCTGTGCTAAAGCCTACTCAGTAAAATTATTCACTGCTGAACTTATTTCTGTTCAACAAAGCAAATTTTATGAAATGTTAGCCCATTAAAATCAATGGAAAATCCTAAGAATGCATAAAAATACAGAACTCAACACTATATATTAAACACAAATAGAAACACACACACACACACACACACACACACACACACACACACACATCTATATGCAGACACACCACACACAGGTGTGTGTGTGTGTGTGTGTGTGTGTGTGTGTGTGTGTGTGTGTGTGTGTGTGTGTGTGTGTGTGTGTGTGTGTGTGCATTTTGTACATGTATGTGTGAGTGTTTAAACAGAGGGCTATATTAAAAACAGAGATAAAAAGGTGAATAAGTTATTCACAACTGAAGATACAAGTTGAATTATGTACAGACCCCATGTTACTTGTGATACTGATGACAAAATATACTTAAGCTTTGTATATCCTACATATAAAAGAAATTTAGGAGAGAGAATTATAACAATTTGCTGCAAAATCTAAAGGTATTACTGCTAAATGCTGTGAGTCTAAATAAAAAATTCCACACCCTAGAAGCTCTCTTCACCTTAGAGAATGCTGATGTCTCCGCAGTCAATGAAACATGGTTTAAAGCCAAGGAGAACACACCAACAATGCACGGTTATAATGTCTTCCACATATTTAGACCAGCTACTACACAGACAAAGACTAAAGGTGGGGGTGTCTATTTGTATCAAAAATAAATATACCTCAAGGCTGGTCAAACAGGACAATGCCAAAAAATAAAGTAGCCCAAGTGAAGCAGCTGGATTGGACCCACTCACCAAAAATGGATGACTCGGTAAAAATCACAAAACCACTTTAATCGAATCAGTACAAATCCAGGAACAAAATGGATAAGCGCTTTCATCTAGACTTCATCAAACAGTTAAAGCATAGATACTTCCTTTTATACAAACCAAACAGGAAGTGACATAATTAAAAGTTGATTTGGGCAGATAAATGACTTTACATTAAATATTCAGGAGATGAATAAATTAAAATGATATCCTAAATAAAGCAACTAACTGCAAGACACAAAACCCCCACAGCAGTATAAATACAAGTTAAATGTATTAAATAAAAAATGAAATTGCAAATTTATAAAAAGACTGATGGTATGTAATAAACAGAATAAAAAACATTTAAAACTATGTAAAATACCAATATGATGTCTGTGTGTGTACCATGGTATATTAAACAGTAATTATTTGGGAGGTCATATTACCTCTCCATTGCCTTTAATTTCAGTAAGGAGCTGATTGAAATATTTTCCTTTAAGCCTGGCCAGTTCCCCACATACAGGTGTAGCTGCCAGTATAATTCTCTTTTTTCTAACAGTAGTGACCATGCTCCTCCTCTAACATCAGTGTTGATACTGTCTATAATGAAGAATAAACATTTCTGATTGTTGTTCTCTGTAATATGCTTACTTAGTGTACTGGTGTCTAACATTTTTAATGTCATATAAATGTTCATAGATGCGGTTCTTCAACTTCTGGTCAGTCTTGCCAACATAGAAACACGAACAGACAGTGCACATAGCACAATATACTACTTTCTCACAACAACAGTTGTATTTCTGCCTGATCTTAATTTCTACATTGTTGACACAAAATATATTACCTTCTTTTACAAATTTACAGTTGTTGCATCTACCACACTTATTCATGGAACCAGGTTTTTGGTGAAAGAGCAGGCTCATAGTGTCAAAAATGTTATTTAAATTCTTTCCTTTTTTTATACACAACAGTAGGTTGTGAGCCTATCACAGATCTAATATTCTTTTCATGTTTAAGAATGGACTAGTTTTTCAATAAAATATCCTTTAAAATGAAACTCTCATCAATAAAAATAGTAATAAATGAGGTTTTAAAATCTCTACTTTCTCCCATTATGCTAGTGTCATGAATGTTGGATGAAGGTGAGGTAACGGATGTACTATCACCAGAAAGTAAGGGGAGGTAAAAACCTCTCTCCCTTTTGTTGACAACCTCAATCATAATGTTAATAATAAATCTGCGAGGGTAACCTCTTCTTAGAAACATTTCTTTCAGCGTTATCACATTCATTCAGAAATTCATCCATTAAAGACACCATACGTGCTGCATGCATGAATTGACCTTTAACAATAGCCTTCTTTTGTTTCATAGGGTGGGTGCTAGAATAATGTAGTAGAGAGTTTGAATAAGCATTTTTTCTAAAAATCTTTGAAACAAACTTCTTATCATGGTAGTCCTTGAGTAAAAGGATGTCAAGGAAAGAAATCATATTAAAATCACTGGTGTGTGTAAACTTTAAGAAATCAGTGGTAGTTCAATATATGCAATAAAATCATTACACAAGTTCGTTAGGTCCATCCCATAAAATAAATCATCCAAAAACCTGGTATAAAACTTAATATATTAAAAATACTTTGAGGGGAACAAGAATTTTTTCTCCCATTGTTTTACCACAATGTTGGCATGTAGCCCACCACATGCTGACCCCATGGCCACTCCCTCTTGCTGTAAATATATTTCCTTATTAAAAAGTATAAAATGATTTTTGAGAACCATTTCCATGAAGTGTACATAAACCAGAACATCAAAGTGTGCTATACCTTTCTCATAATGGTATTCTGCGAACCAGTCTAACCCTGTATTGTGGGGTATTACTGAGTATAAATCCTTGATGTCAATGGTTATAAACATGTAAGTATCTTTAAAAGGTATTTTATCAGTTGCTTCTAAAAAAACTCTATGAGTGCTTACAAATGTGTGTTTCATTGAGTACATGTTCTTATAACTTGTTGTCCAAATATTTTGCCAACGGGTGAGTGATAGAACATTTAGAATCAACTATGGGGTGCAGAGGTGGTTTGTGTGAGATCCTTGTTTAATTCTGGTAGTCCAAACATTACAGATAGTCTGGGATAGGAAACTGATAGGTAATTAAGCGTATCAATAGTAAATGATCCTTCAATGAAAATATCTTGTAGTTAATTTATTTTCTTATATGACACATTTAACTAATTTAGAGAGGCTTTTGAGTACGAGTTTCCTCCTAAAATAAATAACATCTTCTCATTATAATCATCATAGTTCATTAGAACTACCCTTCCCCCTTGTCAGGTTTCATAATTCTAGTTGCATGTGCAAAAACCTTTATTTCATCAATTAACTTTTTTCCATTTATATTAGTGTTCCTGTTTGAGAACTTGGAATTACTTATGTCAAGTTCACAAATGTTCTCGCATAATTGAACCACAGGGTGGAGTGGAGGGTTGTAAGTACTAGATATAGCCAAAGGACTGACAAAAGAAGCAGAAAGCGAATTATTGAAAATAATTTTCAAATTTAGTTTACGTGTGTAAATTCTTAGATCCATGAAGGTACTGGCAATGTCCAGGGATTGTGAGGGCACAAAGATGAACTCTTTGGCAAACAGATCGCAATGTTCTGGCCTAATTTCATTACTGGTAAAATTATATACATTAAAATCACCCAAGGTGTTAGTGACAATATTACAGTGTGGCAGTGGATGATAGGTCCATAGGTTCATAGGTAGGTACTAGGCTATCGGCCCTGGGGCCTATATAAGCCCAGTCAAAAAGGTACCCTGGCTTTTGCCACCCAAGAAAATTATTTTCCTGTGCCACTGTCGAGCAGAGCCACAGAGGTGATCCCCAGGGTGAATTTTCTATTTCCCATCCAATCATCAAGATTTTGTTTGATATAGACAGGTAGTTTATTCCAGGGTATTGGAATTCTGGGACAGGAATCTATCCCTCCTGCATGTTCTGTTTAATGTGGTGACAAGGTTTAGGTCCCTACAGCGTGTAGCTCAGAGGCATTGGGATTTCTTTAAATGGAGCATGTCCAACAGCTCTGGGTTTGACATAGCTTTGTATGCTAGGCAGAGATCAGCTCTGAGTAGATGACATGCGACGGAGTAAAGCTGGAGTTTTTTGAGATGGTCTGCATAGGGCATCTGTTTGAGGCCGATAATCGTCTTTGTGAGGTATTTCTGCGGCCTTTCCAGTTGTTGTAGATGTCTTGTGAGGTACATACCAAAAGGGGCATTGTACTCTATAATGGGTCTAATGAGTGATGAGTAGAGGGAAACAATGACCTCATTTTCCTGGATGAGAAACCTTTTGTGATGAGAAATTTGTTCTGGTATATCCAAAAACATGTTGGAAGTATCAGGTGTAGATATAATTAACTCCTGTTGTTCCAGTTCTGGAACCTCCTCTCACCCCTGCTCCATTGGTTGTGGGTGTTCATAGGAGCATCTCCCAGTTGTTCTTCATAGGTGGACCCTTGTTCCTTAGAGCGTCTTAGAGGTGGAAATTCCTGTGGGTCTAAAACACCTGCCCAGAAGTACTGGGTGTTGTGTCATTACTATTGTTTTCATTGGTACTGTTGATAGAATAAGAGTTGTTAAATTTGTTACCCCATTCTTATGATGGCGGAGGTCTGCGGTATGCCATACCTTTGCCATAATCATTTCTGTCTCTAGTCAGTGTTTTCACCTTTCTAGCTTTTATGGAACCCACAAGTTGGTCAAAACTCTTGAATATTTTCAAATGCTCAAATTTAAACTTGTCTTAATGTAAATGCCCACAAATACTTTTATCCAAATCAGAAACAGAAGAAATCAATTCATTAATTAACAAATCATTATGTTTGACTATTAATCACATGTATTCTATCCCATGTTTGTCAAACATAACCACTAGCTCTTTAAACAATTCAGAATTATGTTGCAAGCCACTAGGATAGTGTCACATTCTCAAACCTTTTGGAACTATATTTTCCTTCATACATTCAATGAAATATGCCTTATCAAGTTGCAAATGCTTAATTTTAGATAATTTATAATCAAAAGCTTCAAACAAAGTTGGTAAATCACTGTTACCATTAGTTGTTGAAAGTTCTTCAGTCTCACAAAGGGAAATACTCTCTATAAGCCACTCCTGTAAAGCAGGTGCAGTTCCTTCCCTCAAAGTTGTCTTTCCTGTGTGTTCCGCTTGTTGTATACATAGTCGACAAGGTATGGATGAATAAAGACTGCCAAATCCATTGAAACTAGAAGAAAAAACATTAGAATCAAGCCACTGTTCATTATTTTCCAAGTTACAGTCACTCAAAGCAGACTGCAACCTGGAAGAAGCCGTTTCATTTCCACTAGAAGCAGGAAAATGTGGTCTGATATCAGAAGGGGGTGTGTCAAGTAGAGCATTCATTTTATGTGAAAGAGACTGCACTACAGAACTTAAAGTAAGCACAGTTTGCTTCAAAGCCTCAATGTCCGAGTTCTGTGAACTGAGTGGGGCAGATGAATCCCCGCTATCTTCAATGGCCATGACAAATCAATAGTAAAGTCAAACAGGAGCACAAACCAGCCCAGAAAACAATAGTAGCCCAAGTGAAGCAGCTAGATTGGACCCACTCACAAAAAATGGATGACTCAGTAGTAAAAAAATCACAAAACCACTTTAATTGAGTCAGTACATAAATTCAGGAACAAAATGGATAAGCACTTTCATCTAGATAATCTAGACTTCATCAGACAACAATTAAAGCATAGGTACTTTCTTAAGCTAGAATCCCTGTGCTAAACCCTACTCATTAAAAATTATTCACTGCTGAACTTGCTTCTATTCAACAAAGCAAACAGTATGAAATGTCAGCCCATTAAAATCAATGGAAAATTCTAAGAATGCATAAAAATACAGAACTCAACACTATATATTAAACACAAATAAACACACATGCACACACACACACACACACACACACACACACACACACACACACACACACACACCTATATGCAGACACACCACGCACAGGTGTGTGTGCGTGCGCGCATGTGTGTGTGTGTCTGCACATGTGTGTGTGTGTGCACGTATGTGTGTGTGTGTGTGTGTGTGTGTGTGTGTGTGTGTGTGTGTGTGTGCGCTCGCATTTTGTACATGTATGTGTGAGTGTTTAAGTAAATAGATGGCTATATTAAAAATAGAGATAAAAAGGTGAATAAGTTATTCACGACTGAAGATACAACTTGAATTATGTACAGACCCCATGTTACTTGTGATACTGATGACAAAATGTACTTAAGTTTTGTACATCCTACATATAAAGCAAATTTAGGAGAGAGAATTGTAACAATTTGCTGCAAAATATAAAGGTATTACTGCTAAATGCTATGAGTCTAAACAAAAAACTCCACTCCCTAGAAGGTCTCTTCACCCTAGAGAATGCTGATGTCTCTGCAGTCACTGAGACATGGTTTAAAGCCAAGGAGAACACACCAACAATGCCAGGTTATAATGTCTTCCACATATTTAGACCAGCTAATACACAGACAGGGACTAAAGGTGGGGATGTCTCTATTTGCATCAAAAATAAATACACCTCAAGGCTGGTCAAACAAGACAATGCACTTGAGCTGCTCCCTGTTCAAATCACCATAGGCAGAGATCCACTATCACTTCCTTGCCACTATAAGTCCCCCTCTATAACCTAGGAAACCCATACCATGGTATTTAAACTTACTAGAAACACTAAACATACAACTCAATACCATATTCATGGGTGACTTTAATTACCCCACTCTTAACTGGGAATCCAATATGACACCAAATGCACAGACACAGAGATTCCTGGATTTTGTAAACACAAACTCCCTGAATGAGACAGCCAATATACCAATCAGGGGTGCAGCAATACTGGATCTGGTTCTCACTAATATTGGAGAGTGTTGCACATCCGCTACTATAATGTTTTCCCTGGTAAGGTAAGAACACAAAATAGTCTATTTTGAAGTAAAACTAAAACTTGAAATCCCAGCTAAACCTGGAATATTCAGGAACTACTCTAAGGCTAACCTCCTGCTATTAAGTGAAAACCTGGCAAATTTTCAAGCCCCCATAAACCATGAGAACACTGCTGCCTATGCAGAACTGTTCACAGAAACCCTGTACAAGCAAGTTAATATCTGCATAGAAGCAGCTGTACTCACCAGGAAGAAATAAAAAAACTAACTCAAAAAACAAGCCACCCTGGTGGAATCACAAAATGAATACGCTGTATAACAGAAGAAAGAAAATCATGGCAAAATTTATGAGGTGCAGCACCCAGCAGGATAAAAGCACTCTCATTAAACTAAACAAACATCTTAGAGGACAAACAAAGTCCATCAAAGCCAAATTTGAGGTGAATTTGGTTTCCCAGGCCAAGGACAACCACAAGGCATTATTTAGCTATGTCTGCAACCTCAAAGGCAATACACAATTGTGTGCAGAGCTCATTGTAAATGCTGCCACCTGTACTGAGCCTGAAGATATAGCAAACATACTGGCCGATAAATTCAGCTTCAACTTTACCCCTCTCTCCTCCACAACCTTCTCTCAGGAAGTACCATCAAATATAACTCCCCTGTTATCACTAGGGAACAGGTCCTTAATACTTTCTCTAAGGCCAATAACACTGCATCAATGGGCCCAGACAACATCCCAGGATGCCTTCTAAATAGCATGAAACATGACTTATCAGGGCATCTGGAATTCCTGTTTAACTACAACCTCCAAACAGGCTTTGTGCCTCATGATTAGAAAAAGCAACAGCCGTCCCTCTGCACAAAAGTGGGATCTACAGACCCTGGATACTGCAGATCCATGAGTCTCACTAGTCTTGTATGTAAAGCCATGGAAAGAATTATCATGGAAATGATCAATAGTGATATAGTAAACCTCCACACACTGGACCCAGCACAGTTTGATTTCAAGAGAAGATCATACCTACTCAACCTGGTGGACTTCTTTGAGAAGGTCACCAAAGCAATGGAAGAGGGCAAAATGGTTCACACTGCCTACCTTGACCTGGCCAAGCCACTTGACACAATACCCCCCCCCCCCCTCGGACATTGCTGACAAAGCCAAGAGATTAGGTAAAAACTTGTGTGTCTCCAGTTAGACAGCCAACTGGCTCACAGACAGAACTCAGGAATTTAGACTTGGGGAGTCCACTGCTACAAAAAGGCCAGTCACAAGTCAAGTCCCTCAGAGATCAGTCCTTGGACCACTCCTTTTTGGCATTTACTTCTCTGAAGCCAAGGCCAATGTCAGTGGTCTCTGGCTGACTAAATTTGCAGTGAATTGCAAATTAGGAGCTGTCATTGAATCCCACATTTACACAAATGTTCTCCAGGAGGGGCTGACACAAACAACTGATGTCAGAGCTATGGACTAAAACTAAATGCCAAGAAATGCATAACAGTATCCTTCAGGAGGTAATCCACCCCTGGTAACTATCATATTGACAACACACCCCATAGAGTTGACCCAGTAATCAGGGACTTAGGAGCACACAGACAGTAATCTGGCCTTTGACCATCATGTGTCTACAGTTGTGAGGAAATCATTCTATATTCCACAACTTATAAACAAAGGTATGGCATCTGAGTCCAAGGAAGTCATTGTTCCACTGTATTCAGCATTCATCAGACTTATTACTGAGTACAATGCCCCCTTTGGTATGTATGTAACCAAGCATATCCAACAAATGGAAGGTCCACAGAGGTTCCCCACTATAAGAATACAGGACTTAAGTAAAATGTCCAATGAAGACCACCTCAAGGCTCTATCCCTGTGTTCTGTCTCTTACAGGCTTTTGAGGGGAGATCTATGCCTGACATACAGGGCTTTGTCAGACTCCACTCTGATGGACCTCCTGCATATCCATAAAACAAACAGCACCAGAATTACCCATTCTAAAGACTTAAACCTTGCCGGTGATATAAATAGGACCTGCTGGAGAGAAAGGTATGTATCCCAGAGATTACCCCATCTCTGGAACAGGCTCCCCATCCATGTGAAGTAGAGTTCCTCCATAACCCAATTCAAGGGCAACCTGGACAACTGGATGGGGAAAGTACAGTTGTGTACCTACCATAAATGTAGATGTTCGAGTGTATTCACTGTTACAGCCATCACACTTGGGTTATCCTGCTGGCAAGCTACCCGCAGTCAGCCTGAATTCCAAAGTCTTGGTCTGGCGCTGGTTGCTGTCGCCTCTTCCCTGACGTCAGTGCGCCAGGGGTATAAAAGATGTAGCCAATGCCATTTTCTTCAGTTTTTCGTGCCCCAGATGTCAGGTGCCCCCAAAAGGGTAGGCTAAAAAAAACATTGCTTATAAAAGCATGCAGTAAAATAAACAATACCTTCATCTACAAGCAAATACACCACATAGGTTGTATAGGATAGAGAAGTACAGATTAGTCTCAGCAAAGAAAGGGAGATGGTGGGTGGGTAACCTGGACTGCAACAGTGAATACACTCGAACATCTACATTTATGGTATGTACACAACTGTACTATGTTCATCGTGTTTCACTGTTGCAGTCATTACACTTGGGTTGAATCCCAAAGCTGAGGTTGGGCGGCTGGGTCTAAATAGAATTAGGAGTGGCTATAAGGCCCTGCAAAACTGCAGTGGCAAAGCCTGCTCTGGATTTAGAGTAAAGAGGCAAGTGGTAGTGCTTAGTAAAAGTGTGCACTGAAGTCCAAGTTGCAGCCTCCAAAATATCCTTGGTTGGTACTCCTCTGAGGAAGGCTGCTGAGGTGGCTGCTGCCCTGGTAAATGTGGTCTAATGCCCTTAGGCACTGATTTGCCATGTTTTGAATAGCAGAAATGAATTCAGTGTCCTATCCATTTTGAAATAGTCTGCTTTGAGATAGCCTTTCCTTGTGATCCTGTAGCATATGCCAGTAAAAGTTGCTCAGTCTTTCTGAAAGCTTTAGTTCTGTCCAAGTAGAATGTATGTCCAAAGAATGCAGAAGTCTCTCCCCTTTATTCTGTGGGTTTGGGTAAAAAGTAGGCAAATGAATGGTTTGGTTAAGAGCCACACTGGACACTACCTTAGGCATAAATGTTGGGTTTATCCTTAGAGAAACTCTGTCCGGATGGAAGATAATAAAAGGTTCCACAGCCATTAGTGCCTGTAACTCTGACACTCTTCTTGCTGAAATTATTGCAAGGAGCAGAGCTGTTTTCCATGATAAGAATTTTATCTCAGCTATATTGGCTGGCTCAAAAGGAGGCAGTGTGAGTTTTCCCAAGAAAATTTGAGGTCCCATGCAGGTATTGGTGCACTCCTTGGAGATCTTATGTTTTTGGCCCCCCTGAGGAACTGCCTAAGTAATGGATATGAAAAAGTAGGTGGGTCTGTATTGTAATGAGCTGAAATGGCAGAGGCATGGATCTTAATTGATGAGAAGGATAGGCCTTTGTCCAGCATCTCCGTTAGATATTGTAAAATCTGAGGAATATTTGGAACAGGCATGTCAATTTCTTGTGCCTGGTTCCAAGCACAGAATCTCTTCCATTTTTCTGCATAAGATTTTCTGGTGCTGGGCCTCCTGGCCTCCAAAATAACATCCATAACCGCTTCAGAGAGAGGTGTATTCTGAATGGTTACAGTATCCGCCATGCAGCTAGATATAGAGTTCTGAGTTGGCTGTGTAGGATCTGATTGTTTTGTTGGGTCAGTAAATGAGGAATTTGAGGCAATGTCCAGGCTGGGCCTTGGGACAAGCTCCTTAGGATTGGGTACCAGTGTTGGCGTGGCCAATCCTGGGCAATCAGAATCATTTGTGGCTTCTCTTGTCTGACCTTTAGGAGTACCTTGGGGAGGAGAGGCAGTGGAGGGAAGGCATATACTGTAAGGTTGTTCCAGCTGAATGACAAAGCATCCACTTTCCATGCTTGTTTGTAATAAGTCCTTGTGCAGAATCTCTGAAGTTGGCAGTTGTGAGGGGAGGCAAAAAGATCTATGTCTGGGCATCCCCATTTCCTTGTTATCATGCTGAAGATTTGTGGATCTAGTTTCCACTCGTGAGGGTCCATGAGGTTTCTGCTTAGTTCGTCTGCCAGAGCATTTGTTTTTCCTGGCAGGAATTGTGCTTGTAGTTGCACTTGGTAGGTCAATGCTGTGTTCCACAAAATCATGGCTTGTCTGCAGAGGGGGTAGGAATGTGTGCCCCCCTGCTTGTTTATGTACCACATGACTGTGGTGTTGTCCATCTTTATCAGCAGCTGTCCTGGATGAAGTAAGTCCTTGAAGGCTGTCAGGGCATTTTGTACAGCTAGCATCTCTTTTTGATTGATGTGTAGATGCCTTTGGCTTGGGGGCCATGTGCCCTGAATACATTTTCCTGCCATGTGGGCCCCCAGGCATAATCTGATGTATCTGTTGTTAGTGTTTGCCTGGCTGTGGGTAAAGTGAATGCCTGTCCCCTGTTGTGGTGTAGGCCTGTGCCCTCCATCGAAACTCCTGTTGCAGGCAGGGAATGAGTAAAATTAATGATTCCAGGCTGTGGCAATGTTGAGTCCAAACACTTTTTAGGTACCATTGTAGTTTCCTCATATGCAGTCTTGCATATGGAATTAGCAGAATGCAGGAGGCCCTGTAGCCCAGAGCCTGCATAATTTTTCTTGCAGATAACTGGGTCTTTGTTGCCATGCTTTTGAAGTAAGAAGTCAGTTGCCTTTGTTTGCCTGGCGTGAGATAAGCCATCTGGGCAGTTGTATTTAAGCTTGCACCCAGGAATATTATCTCTTGAGAGGGTACTAGTTTTGATTTCTTTTCGTTTACTGTGTACCCTAGGCAAATTAGTAATCTTTTTACAAACGCCAGATGCTTTATGAGAATGTCTTTGGTCTCTGCTTGAATAAGGCAGTCGTCCAAGTAGGGATATATTTAAATTCCTCTTTGTCTTCAAAATGCAATTACTGGTGCCAGGCATTTTATGAAGACCCTGGGCGCAGTTGATAAGCCAAAGGTCAGTGCAGAGAATTGGTAGTGCATTGAGCCAGCTATGAATCTGCGGTATCTTCTGCAAGATTGTCTGATTGGGACATGCAGGTATGCCCCTTTGAGTTCCAAAGTTACAAGCCAAGCCTTCTTGCCCAGCATGGGCAGAAGCTGCTGCAGAGTCAACATTTTGAATTTCAGAACATCCAGGAAAGTATTTAGAATAGACAGGTCCAGAATTGGTCTCCATGCTTTGTCCTTTCTTGGTACTAAGAAAAGTCTTGAGTAAAATCCTTGTCCCTGCTCTTGTTGTGGCACTGGCTGAATAGCCCATGAGAGATGAAATTTGGTTTTGTGCCTCTGTCTACTGATTGCGTGGCAGGTCTGGCATGCCTTTTGCCTTTGGAAGGGTGTGAAAGTGGAACCTGTAGCCCTGAGAGACTATATTTAAGACCCATTTGTCCTGGGTGATCATGTGCCAATTTTGTGAAAAAGGTGATAGCTTTCCCCCTAAGGGTGCTGCCAAAAGATAAATGCTTGGCACTGGCAGAGGGAAGTCATTGGGACTGTTTCCTATATGGCTGTGATTTGTCTTCTCCGCTTTTGGAGGTAGAAGTGCCCCACTGTTTGGGCCTGTATGAGCCCTGGGGCTGCTGTCTGCCTATATCTACGGCATCTGTATCTGCCTCTTTGTGGCCTGTCTGACATGGGAAAGGACCAATTCTTAGAAGGCCAGTTCCTGCTAAATCTGGGTGGCTGTACCTGTAAGAAATCCTTCACTATCTGCATAGATTTAGCTTTATCCTCCATTTTCTTCAACACCTCTTCTGCCTTAACACCAAACAAAGTATCACGCTGTACTGGAGCATCCAATAATTTTGCTTTAACATGATCAGGCAGAGTCTGTTCCTTTAACCAAGCATGCCTTCTAATGACAGAACCTGTTACAGCGGCCCTGCAAGAGGCCTCCAGTGAATCATAACCACATTGCAAAGTATGTTTTCCCACTTGTTCAGCTGCATGCAATAAATCCTGCAATTCCTTGTTCTCAGAACATTCAGAATTTGTCAACATTTTCTGTTTTAACAGAGACATTAAGTACTGCTGATATTTAAGCATATGAAATTGACAATGTAAAGCCCTTACAGCCAAGGTAGCAGAAGTGTAAACTTTCCCCCCCCATCTATCCAGTGCCCTAGAATCTCTATCTGAAGGGACAGGTTTTTTTGCAGTAGCAGCCTTGACTCCTTTGGGACCCTGAAAAATAGTTTTTGGGTCAGCAGCAGGACTTTTATATAGAAATTTATGAGAATCTGGAACCCTGTAGTATCTGTCTGGCTTAACAGGTGCAGGAGGTAAAGAGTCGGGAGACAGGCCGGACTCTGAAAATACATCATCTACAATGTCTAGAACAGGAGGAATAGCAAGAGGTCTGTGCTGAGGTAGTAAAAGAAAGTCTCTGAGCCTTTTCTTAGAATCTGAATAATCTTGGCTCTCCCAGTGGAAATGCTCCCTCATGGTATGCAGGGTTTCCCCAAAAGAGTAATCCTCAGGAGGAGAAACTGAAGGTATTAGATTCTTTAGCATCAGAGTCCTCATATGGAGGAATAGCGTATCCCTATTCTGAAGAGGAGCCTGAGGAAATGGAAACCTGATCAGAGGAATCATATTCAGTGTCTTGCCTAGGCCTCTTATCGGGGGGGGATGGGAACCCATGATCAAAGTAATTAGGTCTTCGGCCATTTTGAGCATCTGTTTCTTAGGCATGGAAGTCTGTCCTGGAGAATGCTGTACTTGTTTTCTTGTCTTTAAAACTGTTTTACTTTTTGTCTTTGATGCTGAAGTTGGCTTGATATAAAGCTGTGTAGGTCTGAAAACACCCTCAGAAGCCGATGCCTGCTCAGCGGCTCCTGACCCATCTGAGGGATTAATTTCCAAAGGCCCAACACCTTGAGTATCCAGAGGCCTAGCTGTCTCCACGTGGGAGTCGGAGGTGGCCTCTGAGGTAGCGGGTGTCAGGGGCTGTGAAAGCACCTCACTGAGAACCGGCGAACCGGCGACTGGCCTAGAAGAGGATTCGTCATCGGGTTTGGACCTCGGATGCCTGTCCTTTTCTTTCTCCTTGCGCTTTTTATGAACTCCGGTCATCAGCTGTTCCAACGGCATTATGTAGTTAAACCTCCGGCCAAAGTAATGAAAAGCAAAATCGTACCGACACTTAATAGTGCGTTGGTTAAATCTAGCACAAAACTGACAACTAGCAACGTCATGGTCAGGGACTAGGCAAGGAATACAGTAAGAATGAAAATCCTTATGAGGTATTTGCTTCCCACAAGAAATACAATTGTTAACTTTTTCTGACATCGGTCTGGATAAGAAAAAAGTTTCCCCAACGGGGTACTTAGCTTTATAGAAGACTTCGGATCTGAACTTCAATTTTGAAAATCTCAGGAGTCGGCCGACCAGCACTTGCGAACTGCTTTTGCTTTGGGCACCGCGCGGCAAGAAAGACTGAAGAAAATGGTGTCGGCTGCATCTTTTATACCCCTGGTGCACTGACGCCAGGGAAGAGGCTACAGCAACCAACGCTGGACCAAGACTTTGGAATTCAGGCTGACTTCGGGTAGCTTGCCAGCAGGATAACCCAAGTGTAATGACTGCAACAGTGAAACACGATGAACATCAGGAAAATCATCCCTGGTTTGGCACCTATGTCTCTAATGTGCACAGACAACCTGTAAATGGTTCATCTCTCAGTCCCTAGCTTGTAAATGTTTCATCTCCCAAGACCATGCTTATACATATCAAGGGTATCAGAACCTGTCAGAGATTTGGAATGCACGGCTAGGCTTAAAAAAGCCCTTGTGGTCGTTGGCCTAGTAAACACCTATGAACCTATGAAAATGTACCATGTATTTGTGTAAAATAAGTAACTGAAAAATATTATTTTCATTCTTAAGCAACCAAAATATTTATCACTAAGTAACTCAAACCCAAGCCACTCTATCATGTACAAAACACACACACACATATATACACATGTACACACATACAGTCTGAGGAGAAAAGCTCCAAGGTAACAATAACACTTACATAAAGTTTCAATAAGTTTCCATAAAAAATATCCAAAAATGATCAAGAGAATTACAAAAATGAAACTGGTAGAAAATTTACATAAAAATTTGTAGGAAATAGTTAAAGCAGATATAACATTATCCTAACAGTAAAGTGAAACATGTTTATAATACAAACAATAATAACCATGACACAAAACTAGGCAAAACAAAATAAATTATATATTAATATAAATAAAATATATTAAAATTAATATATACATGCTATATTGTGATATATATATATATATATATATATATATATATATGAATATATATATGAATATAAATAAATAAATATATATATATATATATATATATGATAAACACCACGGAATGCATGTAAATCCAGGCATTCTATAAAATAAAAAAGCATATACATATATATATATATATATATATATATATATATATATATATATATATATATATAAAATATATATATATATATATATATATATATATATATATATATAGAGAGAGAGTGAGTGAGTGAGGGGGGGTAAGAGGCGTACTTTGTAATATATCGGGGAGGGAAAAGTAGATGGGATAGAATGTAAAGAAGAAAAAGATATGAGTGAAGGAAGTAGAAGGAAATTGGATGGAGGGAGGGAACAGGGAGAAATGGTTAGGGAGTAAGAGAAATACAGGAGGAGGATTTAAGTAGTTAAAAATTCATTAGGAATTATCAAGAAAAAAAAAGTTGGAGCAGGAAGTAGATAAAAACAGTTTTAGATTCAAATAGTCAATTAAGTAATGGCAGAGGAAGGAGCTGAACATTTACATGTCCAGTTGGAGAAGAGATGATTGTGCAGTGCAGTTTTGAAGTTAGAAGGGCTTTGTTGTATGCAGATACATGTAGGTCGATTATTCCATATTCGGGCAATGTTCCAAGAGTATAATAACCTGCCTGCAGGTGACTTAAGTTTATGAACTTGAAGATATTGGTGTTCAGATTGTGGAGACCTAATGGGGTTGTAAAGGGTGACTAGGGAGCTAAGGGCAGGGCAGTCTTGTGGTTTATGAATGAGTTTGTGGATAGTAATGAGCTGAAGGAGTAATACGTAGTAGGGGAATTCCAGCCATTGTAATTTTTTTAGGGCAATACAGTGAGGAGTAGAATGGAGACTGCAGCAAAATTAGCAATCTTCTTATAGCATGTTTCTAATTTTGTTTTCAAGGAGGACTATAGGTTGATTAGTAAAGGTGCGCCATAGGTTAATGAGGGTAACAGATAAGATAGTGCTAATAATGCTTGCTGATTTGGGAAGGAGAGGAACTTTTCATGTCTAAAGAGTAGTCCAAGTTTTTTGTGGGTCTTATTTATATTGATTTGGATATGCAAATCTAATTTAAGGTTTTCATCGACTATTACTCCTGTCAACTTAGTGTAGGTTACTAGCTCGATTTTGGTAGAGTTAAGGGAGAATATATCGAGGTCAGCTTTATTGAATGGTGTATTTCTCTTGGGAGTGAAGACCATAAGTTTATATATATATATATATATATATATATATATATATATATACATGGGTCTACTTTACATGGTCGACATTTCAGAAAGTCGACTTTCATATGGCCGAGACCATATGATCGACTTTCAGAATGCCGACCATGTAAAATAAACATAAAAACACATGTTTGTCTCCACCCTTCATGGGGGCCTCCACCCCCACATCCCCCATAACTTTAATATACCAACTTCGAGATTGCACTACAGTGCGGAAGTGGGAAATTTTCCCATTCTACACTGTGCGGAGATAGCAGTTCCCCATGGTTGGCTTTTCAAAAGTCGATCATATGGTCTTGGTCATATGAAAGTAGACTTTATGAAAAGTGGACCATGTGAAGGGGACCTATATATATATATGTATATATATATATATATATATATATATATATATATATATATATATATATATATATATGGTTTCACTTTATAATCTCAAAATGCTGAAATCTCGAATTTCAGCATTTCGAGACTATAAAGCCGAATTTCAAAATGTGGAAAGTGTATAATCGCGAATTCAAATATATCAAATTCACAGTTAAGGCTATATGTTACGTGACATGCGGTGTTTACGTTGGGTATAGTTTGATATGGTGTATGGATTTGTGTGGAGTGTAAGGTAAGTGACAGTTTGTTAAGAGTTTTGGGTGGGAGTTTGAGTGTGTGTTAGATTGTTTTTAAGTTGTATGTTTGGGTTAGGGTAGGTAGGTTAATGTATGAATGTGTAATTGTTGGATCTGTTGATGTTTTTGTGTGTGTGTGTGTGTGTGTGTGTGTGTGTGTGTGTGTGTGTGTGTGTGTGTGTGTGTGTGTGTGTGTGTGTGTGTGTGTGTGTGTGTGTGTGTGTGTGTGTGCGAGGGACTGTGGAATGTCTGGGTGTGAGTGTTCTGTCTGTTACTGTTTGCGTGATCTCTGAGTTAGTATATATAAGTAGGGGTGTGGGGCACCCCAAGATGTGGAGGTGCAGGTGGGGTGCAGCCCCCCTGCTTTTGTGTATTGTAGGTATTTGCGTGTTTGGTGGGTTTTTTTTGTTTATTTATTTTGTGGTGTAGGTGTTGTGGTTTGTGTGTGGTGTGGTGTATGCTGTGTGTTTGGGTTTATGGTTTCGGGTTTGTGAAGTTTCGGTTTTGTACGGTTTCAGCATTATGGTCTCGAAATGCTAAAATTCGAGATTTCAGCATTTCGAGATTATGAAACGAAACTATATATATATATATATATATATATATATATATATATATATATATATATATATATATATACACATACATATATACGTACATATACACACACACGCACACACACACACACATACACACACACACACACACACACACACACACACACACACACACACACACACACACACACACACGTTCTGAACGGAGATCTCCATACAGCACGGCACGGGAAATTTTCCTTTATCCTCGCTGTAGTTGCGATCTCAGAGTTGGTCTATTTAAATAGGAGGGGGTGTTGGGGGTGCAGGTGTGCTTGCCTCTCCTGCAAAAATGTCCAGGAAAAGATTTTTGTTTTGTTTTTTTCTTTCAGGTGTTCGAAGTTTTGAACCTTCGATCATATGGTCATGGCCATATGAAATTCGAAGTTTTAAATCTTCGATCATCTGAAGTGAATCCATACATATACATATACACACACACACACACATATATATATATATATATATATATATATATATATATATATATATATATATACATACATACATACATATAAAGATACATACACGTATCAATATATCTATATATACATACACATAGGTTTATGCGTGTATACTAGGCTAATGACCACTATAAGCCAAGCCATGCAATTCATATATGAACTACAAATTTGATTTATATATGAGGTGATTTACTGACTACCTCTGTCCATCAGAGACATAGGTACCAAATCAGGGGTGAATTTTCAATAACCCATCCATTAGTCCAAGTTGCCCTTAAACAGGAATAGGGAGAACCCTGGTTCACATGGATGGCGAACCAGTTCCGGAAAATGGGAATTCTGTGAGAAACAAATCTGTCTCTCCAGCATATCCTGTTTATATTGCAAGCAAAATTAAGGTCTTTTAATCTAGTAGTTCCAGTGCTGTTTGTTTTGCAGATATGGAAATGGTTCATCAAAACACTTTACAGGGATATTTTGTATACCACACAAAGATCCCCTCTCAGAAGTTGGTATGATACCCAGTAAAGAGACAGGGTTTTGAGGCAATCAGCACAGTATATTGTGTTTACTCCCAGTATTCTTTTTGTAAGGAGCCTTTGTGGACATTCCACTTGCTGCATGTCTCTGGTCAAGTACATACCAAAGGGGGCATTATACTCTATGAGGCATCTGACAAGGGCCAAGTACAGTGGTATGATGACCTCTCTGGACCAAGATGCCATGTTCTTGCTTATAAGCTGAACAACATAGAAGGATTTTCTTACTACCTTGAGATATGCTGGTCGGAATCTAGGTTACTATCAACAAGAGCTCCCAGATCCCTGACTAATGAATCAACTTTTATGGGTGTTTTATTGATGATGTAGTTACACAGGGTGTCCGACTTCCCAAAAGGTTCTACAATGCTTTTCCTGTTATTGAGTTTTAAGCTATGGCTTTGACACCAAGCATTTGTCTGTGTTAGACTTTCCTGTAGGGTGTTTCAGTCTTGGAAGGATTCAATTAATGCTCCCAGTTTGCAATCATCTGCAAACTTGGTCAGCCACAGGCCCTTGACATTGGCTTTGACATCCAAAAAGTAGATGCCAGGATTCAATTATTGCACCCAGTTTGCAATCATCTGCGACCTTGGTCAGCCACAGGCCTCTGACGTTGGCTTTGACATTCAAGAAGCAGATGCCAAAGAGCAGTGGGCCCAGCACAAAGCCCTAGGAGATTCCACTGCTAACCAGCCTTTTTGATGAGGTGGACTCATCGAATCTAACTACCTGGGTCCTATCAGTGAGCCAGTTATTTATCCAGTGCATTATAAAGTGGTTTATACCTAGTTTGACAAGTTTGTTGACAATGCCTAAGTAGGGTATTGAATCAAATGCCATATCCAGATCTAGGAAGGCAGTATGTACAGTTTCCCCCATCCATTGCCCTAATGACCTTTACAAGAAAGTCCACCAGATTACATAAGCATGACTTTCCTTTAACAAAGCCAAACTGGGATGGATCCAGTGTCTGAAGATCTCATATGTCCTTGTTGATAACTTCCATGACAATTCTTTTCAAAGCTTTACAAATAAGACTAGTCAGACTAATGGGCCTGAAGTTTTCATGATCTGTTGAAGGTCCTACCTTATAGGTTCATAGTTTCATAGGTGTTTACTAGGCTAACAATTACAATGGTCTTTTTAAACCTAACCATGCATCCCAAATATCTGATAAGTTCTGGTACCTTGACAAGTGAAAGCAAGGGCTTGGAAGATGAAACATTTACAAGTATGAGCCTGGGAGATGAACCATTTACAGGCTACCTGTGTCCATTAGAGACATATGTGCCAAATCAGGGATGAAGTTCCTCTTCCCCCATCCAATTGTACAAGCTGCACTTGAATTGGATTAGGGAGGAACTCTGCTTCATATGGATGGGGAGCCTGTTCCAGAGATGGGGTATTCTCTGGGATGCAGACCTGTCTCTCCAGTAGGTCCAATTTATATCACAAGCAAGGTTTAAGTCTTTAGAGTGGGTAATTTTGGTGCTGTTTGTTTTGCAAATATGCAGAAGGTCTGTCAGAGTGGGGTCTGAGAATGTCTTGCATGCCAGGCATAGATCTCCCCTCAACAGCCTGTAGAAAACAGAATAAAGGGGTAGTGCATTGTGGTGGTCTGCATAGGACATGTTACTTAAGCCCTGTATTCTTTTAGTGAGGATTCTCTGTGGGTGTTCCAATTGCTGGATATGCCTCATTAGGTACATACTAAAGGGGGCACTGTATTCAATAACAGGTCTGATGAATGCTGAATATGGTGAGATAATGACTTCGTTGGACCTAGATGCCATACCTTTGTTTATAAGTTGTACAAGATAGAGTGATTCCCTTACTACTGTAGGCACCTGATGGTCAAAGGCTAGATTACTGTCTATGTGTGTCCCCAAGTGAATGACTCCTGGGTCACCTCTTAGGGATGTGTTGTAAATATGACAGTTACCAGGATTAGATGACTTCCCAAAAGATACTATTATGCATTTCTTGGCATTTAGTTTTAGTTCATGGCTCTGACATCAGTTGTTTATTTGTGTCAGCCCCTCCTGAAGAACATTTGTCGTCAGTGAGGAATTCAATGACGTCTCTAAATCTGCAGTCATCTGCAAATTTAGTCAGCCAGAGACCACTCACATTGGCCTTGACTTCAGAGAAGTAAAGACAAAAATGAGCAGTCCCAGGACCAGTCTCTGAGGTACTCCGTTGTGACTGGACTCTTTGTAGAGGTGGAATCCCCAATTCTAAATTCCTGGGCCCTGTCTTTGAGCCAGCTGATTAACCACTGGGTGACATAAGAGTTTGCATCTAACTTCTTGAATTTGTCAACAATGCCTGAGCAGATATCATGTCACACACTTTGACCAGGTCAAGGTAGGCAGTGTGAACCATTTTGCGACTAATCAAACAACAAAACCACCAGCTTAACCAACAGAAAAAAATGAGGTTGAAGAATGAAGAACCAAGTTGAACAGTTCAAGTATAAATGCTCCAAACAAAATAGCGTAATCACTTTTATTAAACGCTTTCGTCGAGTGACTTCATCAGAATACCCCTTCAAAGTACCAGAATTCAATAAATACTTCCACAAAGGACAATTATTCAATTACACAATAAATCAATAAACTTATTAAAAACTGATCATGGTTTTTTAGTTAAAAAACTAATCATTGTTCTTTAGATAAAAAGACTCATACCAACATCCTTCTTGATACACAATCTACGGTCCTGCAAAAAACACTTTATATTGATCGCATCATTTAAACCAGGAGGTTTATCGGATCTTAGCTTAATTTGCCACAAGGTCTCCCTCTGTTCTATGTCGTTTTTGAAGTCCGCCCCCCTTAAGTCTAAGCTGCATACTTCGAGGATGGAAAACAAAAACTTCTTAAAGTTGCAACATTCTCTAGAATGCTTGTATAACGCATTGGTCTCATCATGCTTCTTAATACTGTATAGATGTTCACGAATGCGGGTCTTCAGACTTCTAGTAGTCATTCCTACATAGAAACCAGGGCAGGTACTACAGGTACCAATATAAACTACCCCTTTGGTATTACAATCAACATATTTTGGAACCTCTAATGTTTTATCCAAAGTGTCAACTGCTATATAAGGACCTACAGCTATGAATCTACACGTATTACAATGATTGCATTTAAACATACCTTTCCTGCTAGATTTTAATTGACATGAATCCACAGAATTCCTCTCCTTACATTCCAAAGCCTTTTTAAAATTATAGTTATTTCTAAAAGTAAACCTAGGTTTGACTCCTAAAATATTAGTCATGTCATGATTCCCCTGTATAATTTTCCAGTTAGTCTCTATCAAACGTCTGATGTCGGGGCTATTTGTACTAAGGTCAAGTGAACATATCAGCTCACAGTTCCCTGGATCGTTACCCATCTTCTTAGTTAAAAAAGTAGCATCCTTAAAATCAACCATATTTAGAATAGCTTGATAATGTAAAGTTCTTTTATTCTCAATTTCTTTCACAATGTTATCTAATAATAATTTATCATAAGCCCTATCAACAAAAAGCTGTGTAATAAACCTAATTTCTGAACTGAGGTCACAATCCCTGGACGTCATCCGACATGCCCTAACTAATTGTCCTTTGGGGATATTTCTAATAGTATGTTTGCAATGTCCACTTCGATAATGAAGGTAACTATTAGTAAAGGTGTCCTTTCGATGTACACGACTGTGAAACCTATGGTCAGTGGTGTCCCACCATAGTTGTATATCTAAAAAATTGACCGACAAACCAATATCTCCAATAGTGAATTTCAAAAATTCAACTGTAGAATTTATTTCGGTGACAAAGGAGTTAACCGTATCGTGATTCCCCTCCAAAATAAATATCAAATCGTCCATGAATCGGCAATAGAAGGAAATATGAAAAATATTACCTAATCTATCTAGATATTCCTTTTCCCACCAGGTCATGACTAGGTTGGCATATGCCGGTGCTGTAGGAGAACCCATTACCACGCCTTGTTTTTGCTTAAAAAAAGTTTCGCCAAATAAGAAAAAATTGTTGTGTAACACAATATCCAGTAATCTACAAATAATGGAAACACTGTTAACACTGTAATTACTACTTGTAGTTAATAAAGTTCTAATAGCTTCTACCCCCTCTTCATGGGGAATGCTGGTAAATAGTGATACCACGTCCGTGGTTAGAATAATGAATCTATTGGGGTCAAAAACCGAAGTGTCCATGTATTCTTTGACCTTCGCTAAAAAATGCCAAGAATCCTTAAAAAAGGATTCCTGTTCACAAACCAAGGGGCCCAAGGTGGCATCAAGCAGAAGAGAAATCCCCTCTGTTATAGAATGGGGGGGAAGAAACTATGGGTCTAAATGGTGGATCCGAAAGATTTTTGTGTATTTTCGGGATCCCAAATAGGACCCCTATCTTAGGATGTTCATTAACACAAAAATTGTACATGTCAAGAGTGATTTCCCCAGACATTAATGCCTCATATAAATGATAGTGGATCAACCGATATCTTTTCTTAATTTCAAACAAAGGAATAACTTCGTATTCTTCGTTATTGTTTAAAATCTCTAACATCTTTTGTTTGTACAATCGCTGTTCCATGACCACAATATTTCCCCCCTTGTCACTCTTCATAAATCTCAGCAAATGATTTTTGTCACACAATTGCTGAAATGCTCTTCTTTCATTCAAACTTAAATTATGTCTAAAATAATTTTTACCTGAAAGAACCATGTCAAGTTCTTTTAAACATACTTCTTCAAAAACTTTCAGAGTATGTATCAACTGGGGATTGTAAACAGATGGCTTTCTTAAGGCATTATTAGCTTCTGGAATATTACACATTAGATAAGACAAGTTTAATTTTCTAACATATTTCTTAATATCTACCACTGTTTTACTAAAGTCAGCTCTAACAGATGGAACAAAATTCAAGCCTAATCTCAAAATACTCAGTTCACTTTCAGTAAAAACTGTATTGGTCAAATTTATAATATCCAAGTTGTTACTATTGGAAACTGATGTTAAATGTCTCATATTTCGTCCCCCGAGGAATTGGACGAAAGAAATGTCCGACTCCTGGTAAATACTGTTTTTTTGGTGACAGATGGATTCTTCTTCACTAAAAAAGAAGAAGAAACAGAGGAGTCAATCGCTGACCCACGTGCACCAGTATTTGTCCTGGTCATATTAACAGTCATCAGACACCTTTTCAACTAAGTTATTACCAACTGGAACAATGTCACCAGAATTATTGTCAGTCTCTTCATCCACAGTGTTGACAAAAACATTACTACCCTTGTCAGAAACAGTCGTTTTCTTGGTCGCACGTTCTTTTTCCAATGCTGTAAAGTTGTTGCTGTTAACATCGGAACTAACGGTAGAGACCACCGTACTGTAGTTCCGCCTATTGCTACTACTAAAATTACTGGTGTTAACTTTTTTATTGTTGTTATTAGTGTTATTTCTATAACCACTAATAAAATTATCGAAGGCAGTACCTTGTTCATAAGAAGTAACATCACGAAGTAACTTCGAATGCTTCCGGTTTGTTACTTCGGTAGAATGCTTCTCAATTTCATCAGTTAAATTTTTAAAAAAATCAACTTTATGGTTCTCCATTAATAAATTATTAATGTCTTTCTCCAAACCAGCAATCTCATCTTTCAATAACAGCAATTTGGACCTGTTGTTGTCCATTAGAAGCTCGAGAAATTTTAACCCGGCTTCGTTAAAAAAATTAACTAATAGATTAAACATAGGTTCGCCCTTACTGACACCATTGGGGCATTTGAAAAACCTAAGCCCCTTAGGTACTAGCTTAAGCTCTATGCACCGTTGAAAGTAACAATTTTCTAAGTCAATGGAGCGGTACCTTTTTAATAATTTGGCCAAGACGTCTAGTTTCTTGTTGATTCCTTCCTCGTTAAGAACATGTTGGTACTGCTTCACATCACTAAAGGGGTTTGAAAAATTGTCCAAAATAGATTTAAAATTACATCCAGTAAAACTACGACCTTCTGCTTCAACAAAACGGGCTGTTCGCTAGCCGCCGAAATGCTGTTTATGAAGATGTTTATGGTTAGCTCGTTCCTCGTCGGTTACGTCAACGACAGTATCCATTTTGGTAAAGGAACCAGTCGGACTAGAGGCATTCACCGCACTTCTACTTACTTCCGCTCTGGTAACCAAAAACTTCAGGGAGTTTTTTATATCCATCAAAGTTGATAGAAATAAATTCTCGACACCTTCCACGGTAGTCCCTGGTGTCGGGTGAATAGACAGATTTAACAAAGGTTCATCTCTATCTTCAGCCATAGTGGAAAATTCAATGACTAATCAAACAACAAAACCACCAGCTCAACCAACAGAAAAAAATGAGGTTGAAGAATGAAGAACCAAGTTGAACAGTTTAAGTATAAATGCTCCATCATTGTTTTTTGCAGGACCGTAGATTGTGTATTAAGAAGGATGTTGGTATGAGTCTTTTTATCTAAAGAACAATGATTAGTTTTTTAACTAAAAAACCATGATCAGTTTTTAATAAGTTTATTGATTTATTGTGTAATTGAATAATTGTCCTTTGTGGAAGTATTTATTGAATTCTGGTACTTTGAAGGGGTATTCTGATGAAGTCACTCGACGAAAGTGTTTAATAAAAGTGATTACGCTATTTTGTTTGGAGCATTTATACCTGAACTGTTCAACTTGGTTCTTCATTCTTCAACCTCATTTTTTTCTGTTGGTGAACCATTTTGCCCTCATCCATGGCTTTGGTGACCTTCTCAATGAAGTGGATGATCATCACAGTTGTCCATACACATGGCACAAAACCAGTTTTAAGACTATAGTTAAATAATGACTCTAGGAGTCATGATAAGTAATATTTTAGAATGTTCAGGAGGTATCCTGGAATGTTATCAGTGCCCTGTTCTTCGCTTTAGCAAGCACAGCTGGTACATGCTCCCTAGTTATAGTTAGAGGGGTTATGTTTAAGGGTATTATTTGGGGAAATGGTTGACAGTGAGAGGGAGGTAAAGATGGAACTGAATTTGTCTGCTGACAGGTTCACCATATCACCAGGCCTGGTGAATTTGGCACCATTAACCACCAGTTCAGCACCTTGTTGTGTGCTACTTTGAGGTTTGTTTCACAGCTGAATGAGGGTTTATGTTTATCTTTCACCTGGGAGGCAAGACTTACCTCAAAGTTGGCTTTAATTGACATATTTATCCCTCTTAGTTGCCTATTTAGTGTAATGAGAAAGTTTTTATAATTATGGGAATTAGACTTCCTGCTTTTGTTGTATAGCCTGTTAAATATGGGATAATATGAAGGTAGTTTATTTCTGGGGCTAGTCCTGGGTTTAATTCTGGTATATACAGCAGTCTCTATGCAGCCATTGACATGGTTGTACAGAGTTTCTGGAAGCAATTTGGCAAAGACTGCTGTGTTCTTGGGTTTTGGAGGGGAAATGGATTTTGACAAAACCACCATTTAATACAATGTAATTTGTCTGGGAATAGTTCCTAACTGTTTCCTGTTTCAATAGTTTTACTGAGTTGATTCTGATTTCAAAAGACACAGCTTTATGACTGGACCTTACCAAGAAGGACAAGACACTGGGGGGTGCCGCATTCGCCAACATTTGGGAGCATGAAGTCCAGTATATCGGTGCCTCTACTGGGCATATTTACTACTTGGTCAAGAGTGTTTGTATTTATGAAGTCCAGGAATCTATGTGCCTGCAGATTTGAAGCCATGTACGATTCCCAGTCTATAGAGGAGTAATTAAAATTTCCAAAGAGTAGGGTGATAGGATCAATGGCAAGGGTCTCCAGTATGCCCAAGTATGCATAATGAGCTTTGTGGGACATGAAGGGTGACCTACAGCTGGCTAAAATATGGTATAGGATTTTGTCTTTGGTGATCTGCACATGGAGGGACTTCAGAATTCTGTTTGACCACCCTATATGTATGTTCGTTATTCTTGTATATTCGTGTATATTAAGTCACCCACACCTTTAGCCTGTGTCTGTTCTGCTGCTGGCCTAAATGTGTTGAAGACACTGAAACATTGCACTGCTGAGGTAATCACTTCCACTATAAACCATGTCTCAGAAACTGCACAGATGGCTATATTCTGAAGTGTGAAGGGGAATTGTAATGAGTGAAGTCTTATTTAGGCTCCTGGCATTGAGCAGTAAGAATGTGAAATTCAGTTGAGTTGATTTTGCTATCTTGGTAGGTTTGCCATTTTAGTATTGCCTAAAAAAGGCACCGTGGAGGTGAATAAAGTTTTAGTCAGTATTTGAAAGACTGGAATGGAAAGGTGTAGCCCATCCCTGGTAAAGCAATGTGATCTGTTAACCATGTCCTCCAAAGCTGACAAATATCGGATCCCCTTAGAATGACACCAGAAATACAGTCAGTTCTTGAAATCAATCATTTTTTGCTTATATTGTGGCTTCATAGGTTGGTACTAGGCTATCGGCCCAAGAGCCTATACAAGCCTAGCCATAACAATTCCCTGGATATTTCTTCCCACAATATTTACTTCCCTGGGCCCATTTTTGTAGAGCGACTGACATGATCCCCGGGGTGAATTTCCTATCTCCCATCCAATAGTCAATGTTTCCTTTTGAAGAGGCTCAGGCGGCGCTCTGCTTGACATGTATGGGCAGTCTATTTCAGAGTATGGGGAGTCTCTGTGTCAGGAACCTATCCCTCCAGCATGCTTTGCTCATGGTGATGACAAGGTTTAGATCCCTGGAGCGTGTGGCCCTGAGGGATTGGGATTTCTTTAAGTGGAGTATGTCCAACAGCTCAGGGTTTGATATGGCCTTGTATGTTAAGCAGAGATTGCCTCTGAGTAGACAATATGCCACAGAGTATAGCTGAAGTTTTTTTTAGACAGTCAGCATAGGGCATCTGCTTTAGGCCAGTGATTCTTTTAGTGAGGTATTTGTGCGGCCTTTCCAGCTATTGCAAATATCTTGTGAGGTACATACCAAATGGGGCATTGTACTCTATAATGGGTCTAATGAGGGATGTGTACAGTGGGACAATGACCTCCTTTTTTCTGAATGAAAAGCCCTTAGTGATGAGGTGTGCCACATAGGAAATCTTTCTGACTGTTGTGGCGATGTGGTTATCAAAGGTGAGACCACTGTCCACCTGTGTCTCTAAGTCTCTTATCACACTTTTGGTGTTTAGTGTACTGCCACATATGTGGTAATTCATTGGTACATGGCTTTTCCCAAAGGGGATAACTATACATTTCTTGGCATTAAGCTTGAGCCCATGGCTCTGGCAGCAAGCATCTGTTTCTGAAAGGCCCTTTTGTAGAATATCCACATAATTTGGGGATTCAATAATGGCTTCCAGTTTTCAGTCATCTGCGAACTTTGTTAGCCAGAGTCCCTTAGTGTTGGCCTGTACTTCAGAGAAGTAGATGCCAAACAAGAGTGGTCCCAGGACTGAACCCTTAGGTACTCCATTTGTCACTTGTCTGGAGCTGGATTTGGAGTCAGCTACTTTTATAGTCTGGGTTCTGTCAGTAAGCCAGATGGCAACCCATCGAGTGACATAGGGATTTATGCCCAGCTTAGTAAATTTATCTATGATTCCAGAGTGGGGGATGATGTCGAAGGCCTTGGCAAGGTCCAGATAGGCTGTGTGGACTGCCTTACCCTCATCCACAGCTCTGGAGAATGATTCAAAGAAGTCAATCAGGTTCAGGAGACAAGATCGGCCCTCCACACGAACCCAAACTGGGTGGGGTCCAGTGTTTGAAGGTTGCCAATGTCTTTGTTTATAAGGTCCATGATAATGCATTCCATGCACTTGCAAATCAGGCTCGTCAGACTGATGGGACGGCAGTTCCCAGGATCCAAGGTAGATCCCCCCTTGTGAAGTGGGATAACTGTAGCTGTGCGCCACTCAGTGGGCACAAAGCCTGAGGTGGGGCTATGATTAAACATGACACTTAGGTGAGGTGCCAGTTCAATTTGTATTTCATGTAGTACACAGCCTGGGATATCATCTGGTCCCATGGATGCTGTATTCTTAGCTTTGGAGAGTGTGGTTTCTACCTGTGTGGTCATGATTACTGGAATTTGGCAATCTTTTGGTATTGAGATGGGTCCTTTAGGGGGTGAAGTTGACACTAAATCGATCTGCCAGGATATTGGCAATATCCTTGGGATCAGTATATTTATGTCATTCTGCTATAGCTCAGAGCAGATCCTCGGTGATTGCAAAATGCTGCTCAGTCCTAGGCTCACACCAAACTGAAAAACATAGTCTATGAAGAGAGACATTACTGAGCTTTTAGAGTCCAGGGAGGTACAGCTCAAGTCATTTACACCTACATGGATATGACGGAATCATATTGGCACCTGTGGTGTAATGACTTGAGTATGTGCATGATTTAATGGATCCCGTCTGCAGACAAGCACCTAACAATTATCTTTTCCTTGTTCAGCCTGGTTGGAGGAGCATTAGTATATCTTGCAATGGAATCCCTTATGACAAGAGTCCTGGGAACTGTGTTTGCTTACCTTAGAGGCTTAGTGTGTGGGGCTCCACTGAGAGTGACAGTATGTGTGGGGTTAGGTCTTAAGTGCCTTGGGCTTGCTGAGGCATAACTTTGACAACAGTTGGTCAAGGTGATCTTTGTTGTTTAAGAAGACTGCTTTTAAGTGCCTCGTCATACATTAGACTATGTTTGTGTTGTGTGCTATGTGAGATGGGTGTTCTGTGTGTGGTTTCAAAAACCTGATATGCATCAGTATGCAAGAGTTCAGGCACTACTTGTCTTTGTGTAATTACACCTCTCGCATACTGTGTCTGCTTCTTTAAGGATTAAGTGGTTGTTGGTAAACATTCAACAATTGCTACATTGTCTCAAGATGCACATATTCACCAAACTGGCTATATATAAGTTAGTAAATTGCATATTCATACAGTCCTGCATGTCCTCCCCGCGGTTGGGTGGGAGTTCAAAAGAGATGTGTAAATGGGCGTGCCTTCATTAAAGGTTGAACGTGGAGCTGGCACCTCGGTGTTCGTGAAAATCTACTGCCAATCATTAGTGGACCGGAGTTTTGCTGTGGCGACCCCTAACTGGGAAAAGCCGAAAGACAACAACAACACAGTCCTTTATTTGGTGATCTACCAGGGGGTGGTGTATTGAGGTTAGAAGGCTATTAAGGGTGCCTTTGTTGGTGCAGACTAATAAGGGTGCTTTACTGGGCAGATAATACTAAACAGTACTGAATTCTACTAACCTTAATGTTAACACAATACTAAATTATACTAAACCTGTAGGTATTGCCACTTGACACCCAACTAGCTACACTCAGCTTGTTGGGACACAAGGTATTTGCTCCATATTGCTGCTTTACAGGGTATTGTTTTATGGACCGTTCTTCAGGGGAAAATGTGTTTTCTAGGTGTTTGCTACTGTACTGAGCAGCACTAACTCATGAAAATGTACAAAAATAACAACACAGAGACAGAAAACTAAATAATGAGCTCTCTGGCTGATAAAATGGCTTCAGTATTGTGTATTTCCCAACTCAGATAGATCAACAAACACCTCCTGCCACAAAATAAATAAACCCAGTCCTTCTAATGAAAAAAACATGTTAGAAGAGACCCCCCCCCAAGTGCAATGTTACCACAAACCAATTAAACTAGCTAGAAATTCCTTGCTAAAGAGAGGAAGAGCATTTTTTTTTTACAAAAAATACAATGGAATGCGCACATAAAAGCAGGAAACAGTAACAATTACTAAAAATAACTTAAAAAAGTATGATTTAGCTATAAAAGGTACTTAACTTTGCCTGCATGGTACTGGATACAAGTAAAACACTTCTGGAACACAGGCTAGGACTCCAAGCTTTGCTGAGCTCTAGGAAAGTGAGCAGGAGTCAATACGTAGTAAAGGAGGTTTACTCAAGTGCAACATTGGTTTGCTGGGTGGTCACTCAGTATCATGAACCTATGGAACACAATGGGTGGGAAGAGTACATGAATAACTTATACAACAGACAACAACAATGAAAGAGGGAGGGAGGGAATTTGGAAATCAGATTACCATAAGGAATGGAGGCTAGAGATGGAGTTTTATAAAAAAGGTGGGAGGGTTGGGAAAAAATGTTACGCACGCTAGCTAGACAGGCATCCAATCGACTAAAGGCAATACTGGAGCTCTTTCAGAAACTTAAGCTTAATGTGTTAGTGAGGAATGGGGCAGACACAAAATGCAACTTTAAGCAGGCAAATGATAAGCAGAATTTAAAAGCACTGAAGCACAAACTAGAGAAGACACAATTCTCATACTATTGAATTGTTACTACAGTTTCAGGCACCAGGCTACACAGAAATTTACCAGTAACACTGTTTAGGGGAAAAAATACAGGAATAAATAACTAAGGCTCAAGCATAGCAGTAGTAGACAAGTCCTGCTACAACTGTGATTTAAACTACAAAACTGTGGTCTGGCAGGGTTTAAAGTACAAATGGATAGTTTTTTCTAAGTAATTCTTCTTGTGGAAACAGAAGTACAGCATACTGTAGAAACACAAACTTCCCACAACTGCAAATCTGCAAATTAAAATACAACAAACTAAAATGTAAATAGTTAACTTTTTTTTGTGTAAAATACTGAAAAAAGCAGAAAAATAGAAAGAAGTATCAATACACAGGTCACTATAAGTGTAACTTAAATATGAAATAATTCTCTCTTTTTGATGAAAACCTAGTTGCTCACAGTTCCACACCTCTCCAAGTCTGGGATAAAACACATTGGCCGCAGGTTTTGTGTTGGAAATAGCATGCTAGCTAGACAGGCATCCAATGAAATAAAGCCAATATTTGAGCTCTTTCAGAAACTTTAGCTTAATGTGTTAGTGGGTGGTGGGGGTAGACCCAGAATGCAACTTTAATAAAGTAAATGATAAGCAGAATATAAAAGTACTGAAGCAAAAACTTGAGCATAGACAATTCTTTCACTAGTGAAACTCTACTACAGTTTAGTGCACCAGGTTGTGCAGAAATTTACCAGTAACACTCTTTATGGAAAACAAATTTAGTAATAAATGACTAAGGCTCAACTCTGGCACATATGCATAGCATATACATGTTCATAGGTTCATAGGTAGGTACTAGGCTATCGGCACTATGGCCTATACAATCCTAGCCAAAAAGGTACCCTGACTTTCGCCACCCAAGAAAATTATTTTCCTGTGCCCCTGTCGAACAGAGGTGATCCCCGGGGCGAATTTCCTATTTCCCGTCCAGTCATCATTATTTTTCTTGAAGAGTGCTAATGAGGAGCTTTGTTTGATATAGATAGGTAGTTTGTTCCAGAGTATGGGAAGTCTCTAGTTCAGGAATCTATCCCTCCAGCATGCTCTGTTTATTGTGGTGACAAGGTTTAGGTCCCTAGAGCATGTACCTCGGAGGGATTGGGATTTCTTTAAGTGCAGCATGTCCAACAGCTCTGGGTTTGACATAGCTTTGTATGCTAGGCAGAGATCGCCTCTGAGTAGGTGATATGAGACTGAGTAAAGCGGGATTTTTTTTAGAAGGTCTGCGTAGAGCATCTGTTTGAGGCCGGTAATCCTCTTTGTGAGGTATTTTTGCGGCCTTTCCAATTGTTGTAGATGTCTTGTGAGGTACATACCAAAAGGGGCGTTGCACTCTATAATAGATCTAATGAGTGACGCGTAGGAGGGGAACAATGACCTCTTTTTTTCCTGGATGAGAAACCTTTTGTGATGAGGTGTGCCATGTAGAAGGATTTCCTGACTACTCTGGTGATATAATTATCAAAGGAGAGACTACTGTCCACCTGTGTCCCAAGGTCTCTTATCACACTTTCGGTGTTAAGTAGACTTCCACCTATGTGGTAGCTCATGGGCACAGACTTTTTACCAAAGGGGATGGCAATGCACTTTTTGGCATTGAGCTTGAGGCCATGGCTTTGACACCAGGCATCTGTCTCAGTGAGGCCCTTTTGTAGGATGTCCACATCATTAGGAGTTTCAATTATGGCTCCTAGTTTGCAGTCATCTGCGAACTTCGTTAGCCAAAGACCTTCTGTGTTAGCCTGTACTTCAGAAACGTAGATACCAAACAGGAGACTTGTCATTGGTCTGAAGTCAGATTTGGAGACTGCTACTTTCACAGTGTGGGTTCTGTCGGTGAGCCAGTTGGCAACCCATCTTGTGACATAGGTATTTATACCTAGTTTAGTGAGTTTATCTATAATTCCAGAGTGGGGGAAGGTGCCAAAAGCCTTGGCGAGATCTAGATAGGCTGTGTGTGTGTGTGTGTGTGTGTATATATATATATATATATATATATATATATATATATATATATATGCATATATTATTGTGTGTGTGTGTATATGTGTGTATACTGTATACACACACACACACACACACACACACACACACACGAAAGAAAATACTGAGGGATGGAATTTGTCCCTTCTCCACTGTTGTGCAATCTTGGAGTTGGTATATATAATTAGCAGGAGGTGTGGGGGTGCAGCACCCCCCCCCCCAAACATGAGGGGTGCAGGGAGGTTTGCCTCTGAATTAAAAATTTTTTCAGTATTTTGAGATTCAGTCTTTTGGTTTTTCAGTTTTCTGAAGTAGACCTATGTGTGTGTATATATATATATATATATATATATATATATATATATATGTGTGTGTGTGTGTGTGTGTATGTATGTGTGTGGGTCTATATGATGTGGTTGAATGATGGTTTTGCCAAAAGTCTGTTGGAGCTGTAAAATGATTCATATGTGTGTATTGTCAAATTTATTCCTATTCAATGTGTGAATTTATTGAAGGGAAGAGCACAGTGGTTGCAGGTATGCAGAAAATGCAAGCTTCTTTTTTTAATGCTGATACTTTTATACTTCATTTACCACTGTACTGTGCTGAAATCTCTTCAATAAAAGGACTTTAGGACTACTCAATGGCAGCTCCTGCATCGTATTTTGAGATCTGTTAATTGCACAGTGATAAGGGTATACCTATGTCCAGTGGCGGCTGGTGACTTCAAATCAAAGGGGGGCTGCAGGAGACAGCTGAATGGGTGGGGTCAATGGGAATGGGTGTGACCAACTAGAAAGGGGAGGAGCTATGATCAAAACCACAAAAACTGTAACTTTAATTAAATACGCTGCCCTGGGTGCCAAACTATCATTATGAGAGTCCAATCAAGAAAAAAGGAAAGTGTAGAAGAAAAAAAATATTTCAGTCCATTGGCTGCATGGCAGCTTACTTAATATCTAGATGGAAACAAAAAGGTTGTAAGGCATGAAAAAATAAATTACTTTTTAAATACATTACTGGAATGCCAGTTAAAATCAAGTATAAAAAAACAAGCAGCACTCAACTCAAACCACTTCTCCTTGCACTGCGGTTCTAATTATAATTTATATTCAGCTTTATTAAAGTACCAAGTAACATGCTGAAAGTAGCAATCTCTGTGATACCCCCGCTTGTAAAAATGGTTCTTATCCAAAAAAGACCTGCTGCATGACAACAACTATCTACTTGTTTCATGGGGAAAACATGATCAAAGTAAAAAATGAAAAGCAAACAGGAAACAAGCTCAACATATATTGCTTAAAGGATTACTGCACAGGATATGGACCACACATGATAGATTGGCATTCTGTTTAGTTTGCAGGTAAAGCCTGTAATGAGCTCTTAAAATAATGTAATCCTGTCCTTTATTACAAATACTGTCATATGCATTTCAATACCCAGGGCTTATATGTTATCTAGTTATGTAAGTATTTTCTGCATGGCAACAACAGAAAGGCTTTCAATGTTGGCAATTCGTTAACAGTATGCTTATTAAAACTTACTTGCATCTTACAATCTCAGACAAGCTTACCAGATGGTCGTTAAAGCATTGCTACTTAAACACAGAGCAACAGGCACTTTCTGAATAATAAGCATAAATCAACAGTATAAAAATATAACCAAACTATAAACATGCGTCTCCAATGATGTAAATATCTCTCTGCCCGCCAAAAACACACCAACTAATATTGCAATAACTGTGGCTAAGAGATAACCAAGGTGTCTCAATGTCCCAAGCATATACTGATCAAATAAATGTAAAGAATCCACCATATAAGTAGCGAAGAAGTCTGTTTATTACATAAAACAAATAGGTAAGCGCTTTCACTGTAGCTTCGTCAGACCGTTAACATTCAAAAATACCATCCTAATTCCTTTTATATAGATCACATGCCTAATTAAACACTTGCAATCAAGGTATTAAAGCAATACACTTCAACTTGTGCATTTACCACCTATGTGAAAGCGTATAATACTCATAAATACCTAATATACATAAACAATACATTGCAAATGTCCCTTCCAAACAACTTAGCAAAACAGCAACATAGTAATTAAAATTATATATATATATATATATATATATATATATATATATATATATATATATATATATATATATATATATATATATATATATATTTTACAATTAAAAATGTATGCCTCAACGGCAACCTATAATAAGATAAACCAAGTAGTGTTATTGTAGGAACCTGCAGCGTTTTACTAACAAACATAAATTCATTGCTTAATCAATCATATGCTTATAAAAAGCATTAAAATGCATTAAATAATAAAACCTAATAATTTAAATACAAGATATTCAATCATCAACAACCTCAAAACATGCAAGAAGTGTAAGTATGTACTTTCTTAAATAGTAGCGAATAAAATGAGGTTTTCTATTAAACACTGTCAGCTACATGAAGTTGCGAAAACAATAAAATGCTACATAATAATTCTCTAATATCAACAAATGCATATTATCTCAAATTCTATATATTGACAATAGCAGTTGTACAAACTAATAAAAACATATAAAAACGTAAGTGTATTACATATTACGAACCTGTTATGATTATCAAATGTCAACCTTTAATCTAATGCTTATCAAATAAGCTACTTTTACGTTCGCGTAGTGAATGTAGTAGAATATTATAATGTGTCCATATAACGGAACTACATCACAATTAATATTGTAAAATTGCACATGAGGGAATAAACACTCTTCATACTATAATTTAATTAGATTATAACGAAAAATTTTTACTACAATAGCAGGTTCGATGTACATAACAACTTACGTAAATAATAAGAGAAAAAATGTCTTGCGACTACTATATGCAAACGCTTGTATAGCTCAAAACTCTCATTCATTAGCCATACCATTCAAAAATATAATACATTAATTACAAACTGACAAAAAAGTACCTAAACACAACAATGGAATAAACAGTAATAATAATAGTCCTAGGCTACCTATATCACAATGTTATCATTAATGATAACTGATGAATTTGCACTTATCCTTCTAATTCTGAATTATAAATTCATATTAAAATGTCATAAGAAAATTATATATATTTATATATAAACATAATAATTATTAAATCTATTTTATTATTATTTTTTTGTTTATTTGATACGCCTAGCCTTCAATACAGGTTTAATGGAGGCTCTCTCTTTAAGGCCCTTACCCTTATCTGCCCTAAATCTCATCATCCAATTATCTTCTCTTCTTTCAGTGGTGTTACAAATGTTACCTTCCCTAACCATTGGGAGGATGTTGTCTATAGCCATGAATGTGAAAATGTGTTGTTGACCATAATTTTTAACATGTTTAGCTAAATCATTATTCATATACTGAATTCTAATAGCATAAAGATGTTCTCTAATCCTGGTCCTAAGTGTCCTGTTGGTCTTACCAACATAGAACGTCTGGCATACTTGACAGGTGGCTAAATACACCACATTTTCTGTATTGCAAGTGGCATTAACTTTAAAGGAGAAGGTCTGTCGTGTATCTGGATGTGTAAATGTATTGCCTCTTTCTATGTGGTTGCAGTAGTTACATTGTCCACACGGATATGTTCCTACAAATAGATCATTGTCCTGTCCATCTCTACGATGACATAATAGTTTTTTAAGATTACTTCTGTTCTTGTATTGAAAAGTTGGTTTTATTCCTACTATCTGTACAATCTCTTCACAACTAGTCAATATCCGCCAATGTCTATTAATAATATCTACAATATCCTTTCTATCATTGGTGTAGTACATATGTATTCTTACTTGACTATTAGGAATACGTATAATCTCTTTCTCATTCATTTGATTAGAGTAATATGGGGCAGCTCTACTCATTCTTAGTTTGTATATATCTATTAAGTTCCGTTCAATTTTGCATTGATGGTAACCGCGTTGTAATAATCTAGATCTAATACTATCTATCTCTTGCTGAAATCCTACTTGTGATGCATTAAGCCTTGAAATTCTCATGCCCTGTCCTCTCATTATATTGTTAAATATGTGACATGGGTGCATACTAGTCCTATATAGGAGGGCATTCCTATAGCAGTTCTTCCTATAGACTCCAGTATTAACATGATCTTCCATCACTCTCTGTACAAAAACATCCAAAAACTCTATACGATCAGCTGAATATTTGTATGTGAACTTAAGATGGGGAGTAAAATTATTAATAACTGCTATAAAGTTGTGTAAATCTTCATGACTACCCTCCCAAACAAGGAAGACGTCATCCACAAAGCGTTTGTAAAACCGCACATGCGAAAGATACAACGCACTCTGAAATAATACCTCTTCCTCCCACATGGCTAGGTACATATTGGTGTAGCTATTAGCACACGAGGTGCCCATAGCTACGCCGTCTAACTGTATATATACACTATCCTGATAAACAAAGACATTGTTCTCCAATATAATTTCCATAAACATAGCTATAAGGTCTATATGTTCATCTGTATAGCAACTACGTATAGTCAAGTATTTTTTAATGGCTACTACGCCATCTGCATTCAGAATGATGGTAAACAGTGATTGAATATCTAAAGTGACAAACGTCATATCTGCTGTCATATTCACTTGAATAAAGTGATCATATAGATCACCAAGAAATTGTTTGGTGTCCTTTAAAATAAATTCATTTTGTTCTACAATGGGTCTAAGGTACCTCTCAACATAAAGGGAAAAAGGCTCTGTTGACCATCCACCACCAGAGACTATAGGTCTCATTGGGGGATTGGTACCATGTTTGTGAATTTTAGGGATCCCATTGATACTCGGTAATAAAGGATGATCAACACGTAAGAAGTTGGCTAGTTCTCGATCTATAATTTGACTGTTCTCCAATTCGACAACAATGTCGACCATTTTTTGTTTAATACTATCAAGCTTTTGTTTGGTGACGGCTTTATAATATTTACCATCTAATAACATATTACTCATACTTGTATTGTAATGTAAGGTGTCCATAACTACCAGTGGACCCCCTTTGTCAGCTGGTCTAAAGACTATATTCCTATCAGATCTAAGTCTGTTAAGTGTCTGTCTCTCTTGAAATGACAAGTTGTTGAACCTCCTATATTTGTTGGTAGTAGATGCAAATTGCTCAAAAACATCATCTTCCACCATTTTGTAGAAAGCCTCTAACAAGGGGTGATTATGAGGTACAAATTCACTCAATCTCTTTAAAGGTCGTTGTGAAATGCTCAAATTATCTCCAAACTGATACCTAAGCATCACATTTCTAATAAATAGTTTTAAATCAGTGAGTACATCCGTAATTCTGCTGTTCACGGATGGAATAAAAGTTAAACCCTTACACAACAGACTTAATTCGTGTTCATCAAGTGGTCTGTGAGATATATTCCAGACTAAGTCTGTATCTATTTGTTCCACATCTTTTTGAGTGTCTGTCCTTGTGTCCTCTCCCCTGAAAACTTGCGTTTCTGCCTCCCCCGGCTGGCAGAGTGGTCTCGTTTGTCCACCCTCCCCAGGGTTATAGGGAGGGGGAACTGTGGAAAAATTGTTTGCTTTAACTCAGGCTGGTCTGATGTGTTGCCGCTCATTGTTTTAGGTCGTACTACTGGAACTTCCATCGATTGGATGGGTTGTTCTAAAGTCCTCACTGATCGATGAGTGTCTGTGGCTAGTGCCTCAGAAATTAGAATTGATGTGTGGTGTTGCTGTTGGTTAATGGACGGCACTATTCTGCTATCATGGATGGTAGCCGTATTAGATGGACTGGACTGCCTCGACCGTTCACACTGTTGGTGGGTGGAAGTGGTAGTATCTAACGTAGTATGCGTGGGAATTGATGACGCCCTTGGCCAAGCAAATACTTGTGATGTCCGAAAACCACGCGCATCTCTATCTATCTTGTTCTTCTTCTGTTGTAAAAGACGCCTTTCATATGCTATAATTCTGTCTAGCATGTTTGTAATAGCTCGATTCACCAGTGACTGAAGAAATTTGGCACTAATCTCAAGCTGTTGAGCTAGTGCTGATTTTATTAATTCATCTTCTACTGGCTTAAAAAAAATCTAATAGCAATTGCATATATTTCTTACTCAATTCAATGTTTAACTTCTGCCATTGAGTGAGAAGTACAGGATATTGATCACCATACGTCGGCATTTTAAGTATACGCAAACCTCTGGGTATTATATTTCTTTTCAAACAAACTTCAAGATGGAGCCTTTGAGTAGAGAGCCGCTTTAGTTTTAACATGTCTAGTTCCAACTTTTGGATGGCTGCTTGCATTTGTTGTGTAATGTCTATAGAAAAGTCATTTAAGCTTTCATCTCCATCAGTCTCATACAACATGAGTGGATTGTCATCAGTAGTTAGAAAAGCTAACAGTTTATTTTTCAGGCATTTGCCCCTTTCTGAAGTGTTAAATAAAGCGTTATCACTTGCCTGTCTATTGAGATGAACACGTTGGTTACCATTGTGCTCCTTCAATGTTCCGATAAGATTCTCATCTTGAATAGCAGCTTCTGGTGTATAATCAAGTTCAATGTTCTCATTAGATCCTGCCATGTCACCGTGGATAGCGTATAAGACAACAAAAATAACCAAACTATAAACGTGCGTCTCCAACGATGTAAATATCTCTCTGCCCGCCAAAAACACACCAACTAATATTGCAATAACTGTGGCTAAGAGATAACCAAGGCGTCTCAATGTCCCAAGCATATACTGATCAAATAAATGTAAAGAATCCACTATATAAGTAGCGAAGAAGTCTGTTTATTACATAAAACAAATCGGTAAGCGCTTTCACTGTAGCTTTGTCAGACCGTTAACATTCAAAAATACCATCCTAATTCCTTTTATATAGATCACATGCCTAATTAAACACTTGCAATCAAGGTATTAAAGCAATACACTTCAACTTGTGCATTCACCACCTATGTGAAAGCGTATAATACTCATAAATACCTAATGTACACATAAACAATACATTGCAAATGTCCCTTCCAAACAACTTAGCAAAACAGCAACATAGTAATTAAAATTTTATATATATATATATATATATATATATATATATATATATATATTTTACAATTAAAAATGTATGCCTCAACGGCAACCTGTAATAAGATAAACCAAGTGGTATTATTGTAGGAATCTACAGCGTTTTGCTGACAAACATAAATTCATTGCTTAATCAGTCATATGCTTGTAAAATGCATAAAAATACATTAAATAATAAAACCTACTGATATAAATACAAAATATTCAATCATCAGCAACCTCAAAACATGCGAGAAGTGTAAATATATACTTTCTTAAATAATAAAAAATAAAATGAGGTTTTCTAATAAACACTGTCAGCTACATGAAGTTGCGAAAACAATAAAATGCTACATATTAGTAACAAATAATTCTCTAATATCAACAAATGCATATTATCTCAAATTCTATATATTGATAATAGCAGTTGTTCAAACTAATAAAAACATATAAAAATGTAAGTGTATTACATATTACGAACCTGTTATGATTATCAAATGTCAACCTTTGGACACATCCAGAGTCACTACATAGGGGAGTGGGGTGCAACAAGTATGTCACAATTTGAAATGTCTCTGGCTGACTGCGATGGTCCTGACACATCTGTCATACCTCTCAACCTCAGAGCAAGAAATCTGGACAAAGCCATACACAGAAGTGGGAAAAAGGCCCAAAAATAAGGACGAATTTGTAATATTGCTTTTATAAACTTAGAAAGATAATAGAATAGTAGGTCTTGCATTATTATGAATTTTCTGAAGGGTATGAAATCTGAAACTGAAATGTCTGTCATTATTTTCTAACTTCAGTCTTTAATGATTTGCCACTAATTTGCCAAAAAAACACAATTTTATGAAAAATGGACCAAAAATGTGATTCAAAAATATAAAATAGCCACACAATACAGCTGGGAACCTGCAAAGGGGGGTCACTTTTTAATATTAGTACTGCTAACTTGAGCAGCTGACAAAATAAAAGAATCTACATGCATTTCTGAAATAAAAGCAATCTATAACTGATTATTACAGTTATTTATTAATTGTAAACCCTCCATGTTTTCTTCCAAAATTGCCATTTTGCAGAGAGATTATTAGGGGAAGAGCAACATTTTGAGCCAAAATCGGGTACAGTTGAGAGGTTTGGATATGCCTAATTCTATAAAGCAATTTATTTGCACGTACCTCTCAACCTGTTAATGCAGGAAATCTGGACAAGGCCAAATATATTGGGGGAACTTATAAACACTACTAAAAATTGCTCTTGTATAAACTGAGACAGTTGAATAACAGGTCTTGCTTTAACATGCATTTTTCTGAAGGTTATGAAGTCTGAAACTCAGTGTCTGTCATTATTTAGTGACTTCATTCCTAAATGATTTGACAGAAAACCACAAATTTTATGAGGAACAAACCAAAAATAAGAAGCAAAAATCTCTTCATTCTGCAAAAATCTGGACAGTTGAGAGGTATAGTTTAGCCGGGGCTCTCTGAGTTTGCTGCCCTTCCCCCCCCTCACAAACTCATGGTCGAATGGAGTGTCCCCCCCTACAGCAATTCCAATGAACCATTACTTGGCTATTTCACCCCATTTACCATAAACACTAACTGGGAAAAGCCGAAAAACAAAAACCATAAACACTAATGTGCATACTGCTTTACTTCTGCGATGATTTGGACTTCATTTGAAAGTTTTATTTTGCATTTTACAGCGCAAACACTAATAGATATCATATCTGCTAAACAAAGCAATGCAGTCTCACAATGAAAACAGACGTAGCATTACAACTTCTCTGCCCTTGAAAACTCACATTCACTGAAACAGCATTGAAACCCACATTCAAAGAAAATACATTTTGCCAGTGGCAGATTAACTTTGGGTTTGGACTGTTTTCAAATCACAGGCCTCTTGCACACGAAACATACACATGCTCTTTCATACACCTTCCTGATTGTATTAAATTATATTCCTTGTACAATACAGTACAGTTTTAGAGGGTGTTTTAAATTTGTTTTGAAATTTTTCCAGTAAACAATGAAACAAAATGCATGCACCAGTAAAGACAAAACTGCCCAATTCAGAACATTTCCATCATAAAAGTCTACTCAAACTTCTACAGTCCACCAGTATCAGTACATATGCACAATCTCTGAAGTAAAAGTCATCTAAATAATTCCACATTAAAGAGATCTGTAACTAATGAAGAGGCTGCTGCTAGCAAACAACTTTGTATTTCATTGTTTCATCTACAAATAAAGTGCCCATTACCCTTGAGGAATAAATTGCCTATCTTACACTAAAAAAATGATAAGCTAGCAATATTGCAATAGGGAATGGATGGTAAACTGATAGCAGGTTCATAGTTACTAGGTATCTTCACCAAAAAGGAGTGCAGCATCCACCCCGTTTGCAAAGTACAGTATCAGCAATGCATCCATCTACTGTGGGAGTAGAACCCACAGCCTTCTGCATCAAAAGAAAGTATACTACCTGTTGTGCTATTAACAAGGCAAGCAGACTCAGCATAAGCAGCACTAAACTTTTGCTCCCCTGCAGCTCTCAGCTCCTTGTAAAATCTACTCACTCAGCTGTATCTCTGAACTTTGCAGCACAAAGAAATCTGGAAAAAGCCAAAGTTTATTGTGGGGGGGACAAAAGCCCAAAAACCAGGGACGCATTTTAAACATTGCTTGTATAATGTTGGAAAGTTGCTAGAATAAAATGCTGTGTTACCACCATACATTCCACTGCCAAGCCTTAAACCCAGGACCCTGTGCAAAACAGTCAGATCAACATACCACTGTGCTAAATCAGCTGTTTTGTGAAAGAGGAAGATGGAAACTTAAATGGCTACCATTTAGTGAATTCAGTTCTCACCATAGCACAGCTGTCAACCTCTTAGCACAAAACACCTGAACAAAGCCAATAATGGGTGAATACAGCCCCAAACATTCAGTGAATTCAGTTCTCACTATAGCACAGCTGTCAACCTCTTAGCACAAAACACCTGAACAAAGCCAATAATGGGTGAATACAGCCCCAAAACATTCAGTGAATTCAGTTCTCACCATAGCTCTCAATCTCTTAGCAAAAAACACCCGGACAAAGCCAGTAATGGGGTAATATAGCCCCTAAACATATTCAGTGAATTCAGTTCTTACCATAGCTCTCAACCTTAGCACAAAAAAATCTGGATGAAGCCAATAATGGGGGAATACAATCCCAAAAATAGGGACAAATTTCAAATATCCATCTTATACACTTAGAAAATTGCTAGAATAAAAGCTTTTGCGTTACCATGCACTTTCTGAAGAATATGAAGTTTGATATTCAAATGCGTGTCATTTTTAACATTTATTAACCAGGAAAGTCTGACTTGGAACAAAAGCTATTTTTTAGCAGAGGCTCAGGGAGAAGCACTCCAGATAAGACACATGTCTTTATAAGATGGGAGGACACTAGAGGAAACAAACACAGGGAGGGCATACAGACTCCACAGAAAAGGTAAGGCACCCCAGCCAAGAATCAAACCAAAGAACCTGTAGCTGTCAGGCAACAATGCTACCACTGCACCAATGCACTGCCAGCTTTGCAAGGACACAAATACAGAAACCACAGATTTTATGAGGAATAGAACAAGTATGAGGGAAAAATCTGCAATGTTTTTACAAATTGTGGTGGGTAGGGAATTCAGGCTCCTGCCACCTGGGCTCAAGGTACAGGGTTCAAGCCTTATTCTCTACCCACCACCATGTAGAACCTGGGGCATTACACACACAGACACACACACACACATACACACACACACACACACACACACACACACACACACACACACACACACACACACACACACACACCTCCATAAAATGTGAATCCACTACCTGCCCTCCACAAAATGTGAATCCACTACCTGTCCTCCACAAAATGGCTGCCGATCCATGAATCCCCTGGCCCGCGCATGGGTCTCCCTCCACAAAATGGTTTCTGGCTAGTCCCACGAGAGTAGCAGGCTGGAGCCTCTTTCCTGCCGGTGACACACAAACCTCTGGGCTGGAAGGGTGGAGTTTCCTGCCTTTCCTATCTGGACTGCCTAACAGAGCAGTCTGGAGATCTGGAATGATGCATGCGTGAAGTCTGTAATTTTTTTTTTTTTTTTTAAATTTTATTTTTCAAAACATTTATTGTACAGGTGGGGGGCTGCAGTCCTATAGCACGAGCTGCCCCTGCCTATGTCAAAGCCCTTGTTAAGGCAACACCAGGGCTGTCTTTGTCTGTCAGGCCCAGCTCTGCTGAACTCTCGGCCACCACTATGCAGGTTTCCAACAGCCTTTATAAGGGCGCCATTGAAACAGTTGGTACCATCTTCAAAGCCCTTGTCAAGGCTACACCAAGATTCTCTCTGTCTACCTGGCTCAGCTCAACTGAACCCTTGGCCCCCTCGGCCACCACCACTGAGGCTCCCAACAGCCCTTATAAGGGCTACAGTGGTCCCCTTGACCACTACCACTGAGGCTTCCAACAGCCCTTTCAAGGGCTCCCAGGCGAGCATCTCCTCCTGGGCTAGAGCACAAGGACACCAACCAAATTCCTGTCAAAAGGCAGTATAAGGACTCCACATTTAAGATCTCGCAAAGGTGCTTTTAAGGACCGGACACCCACAGTACTCTCTAAGACTTTTCAGGGCAGATCAAAAGTCCTTTTCAGGACTATTTAGGACACAACGATAATAACAATCCTTCCAAGGAAACATTTCCAACAGTGCCTCATTAGGCATCTTCTATCCTCCTCCTCACAGGATTGGTTCAAAATAAAGTTTGAAACCCACCTGTCATTTCCCATTACAGCATCTTTTATTCCTTCAATGCTGATACTTTTGGATATATCAAAAGTGTCAGCATTATGAGTTAAGAGTGTAGGGTGAGGGGAGAAATTTAGTGCTGTAGTTGTGTGTTGGTGCATGTGGTTTGTATCTGAGTGTAAATTTTATGGTGACAGTGTTGCAGAAAAGGTTTTTCCAAGGTAAGGTGCAAGGTTTTAGTTAGTTTCTGAGGCCGGATTAGGAATACAGTCATAGACAGAGTTAACAGGAACTAGTAATATGCTGGGGGGTAAAGCTCTTTGCCCACCTTACTAATACCTAGTAACCCTATCCCTAACATAGAAGAACAACTAGGACAAGCCAAAGGAGGTAGTTCTCCCAAGCACAAGGTGTTAGGGGCCATGATCACAGTTACTGATATTTGGCTTTATTGCAATGCCAGCATTCAGAAATGAATCCCAGTACTACAGCTTTGATCAGCACTGAAAAGCTGAAGTGCACTGTGAGTGGCAAGTCTACAGCTACAGTTCAAGGAGAAGATATTTTTTTCTCATATCAGAGAGAGGGCTTACTTATTAATTAACTAATTTATTTATTTATTTATTTTGATCCAAAACTGTGTAGGGTCTTATCAGAAAAGGGAATAGCAGCAGGCAACAGACAGGCTTGCTAAGGCTCTGCCTTAACCCTGCCCCTAGCTCTGCATCATACCTTACAAAAATTCTTTCTGTATTACTACCATTATTCTGAGAAATACGGTGTGAATGTCAAGGTGTTTTGTTTCGTTTTTTTTCTTGTAAGATGCCAAAAGGAAATTGTTTTCCTTTTGTTTATGAATGTATCTGTAAAGAGTGACTTGCAGAACCACTGATACTCAGTAAAGTCCATTTTTGCACACTGAGATTCAGTTCAAGAAAAAAAAAGCATTAAACTTTTTCTATTTATAGAATTATTTGAAATAAGCATTGAGAGGGAAGCCTTTTGCAAATTTCATAATGCGTTCACTTTTAACAATGTCCTGAGTAGTGATATGGTTAAGGAATGTTTTTTTTTTTTTTTTTTTTGGGCAAAGTAATGTCAGTGACCGGGGTAAAGGACAAGGCTAGGATTAACACACTAGTATGGTTCATAGGTTTATAGGTAGGTACTAGGCTATTGGCCCAAGGGCCTACGTAAGCCTAGCCAACAAGGTTCCCTGGCTTACGCCACCCAAGAAAGTTATTTTTCTGTGCCACTGATGAGCAGAGACACAGAAGTGATCCCCGGGGTGTATTTCCTACTTCCCATCCACTCATCAAGATTTTTCTTGAAGAGTGCCGATGAAGAACTTTGCTTGACATAGATGGGTAGACTGTTCCAGAGTATAGGAAGTCTCTGGGACAGGAATCTATCCCTCCAGCATGTCCTGTTTATTGTGGTAACAAGGTTTAGGTCCCCAGAGCGTGTAGCTCGGAGGGATAGGGATTTCTTTAGGTGTAGCATGTTCAACAGCTCTGGGTTCTACATAGCTTTATATGTTAGGCAGAGGTCACCTTAGAGTAGGCAATATGCTACGGAGTAAAGCTGGAGTTTTTTTGAGGTGGTGAGTGAAGGGCATTTGTTTGAGGACAGTAATCCTCTTTGTGAGGTATTTCTGTGGCCTTTCCAGTTGCTGCAGATGTCTTGTGAGGTACATTCCAAAAGGGGTGTTGTACTCTAAAATGGGTCTAATGAGTGTCGAGTAGAGGGGAACAATGACCTCTTTCTTTCTAGATGAGAACACTTTTATGATTAGGTGTGCCACGTAGAAGGACTTCCTGACTACTGTGGCGATGTGACTATCAAAAGAGAGACTACTGTCCACCTGGGTTCCAAGGTCTGTTATTACACATTTGGTGTTAATAGATTGCTGCCTATGTGGTAGTTCATGGGTACAGAATTTTTACCAAAGGGGATGACACTGCACTTTTTGGCTCTGAGCTTGAGGCCATGGCTCTGACACCAGGCATCTGTCTCAGCGAGGCCATTCTGTAGGATATCCACATCATTTGGGGGCCTGACTATGGCTCCTAGTTTGCAGTCATCTGCGAACTTCATTAGCCAGAGGTCTTCTGTGTTAGCCTGTACTTCAGAGAAGTAGATACCAAACAGGAGAGGTCCCAGGACGGAACCCTGTGGTACTCCACTTGTCACTGCTTTGAGGTCAGATTTGAAGTCTGCAACTTTTACAGTGTGGGTTCTGTCAGTGAGCCAGTTGGCAACCCATCTTGTAATGTAGGGATTTATACCTATTTTAGTGAGTTTAGCTATCATTTCAGAATGGGGGATGGTGTCAAAAGCCTTGGTGAGGTCAAGGTAGGCTGTTTGAGCCACCTTACCCTCATCTACGGCTTTGGTGACTGCCTCAAAGAAGTCGATCAGGTTCAGGAGGCATGATCTGCCTTTCACAAACCCGAACTGGGTGTGATCCAGAGTTTGGAGGTTACCAAGGTCTTTGAGTTCCATGATGATACGTTCCATGGCCTTGCAGACCAGGCTCGTCAGGCTAATAGGTCGATAGTTCCCGGGATCAGTGGTGGCTCCTCCTTTGTGGAGTGGGATAACTGTTGCTGTGCGCCATTCAGTGGGCACAAAGCCTGATATGAGGCTATTATTGAACATGGTGCTTAAGTGGGGAGCCAGTTCGTTCTGAAGTTCGTGTAAAACGCAGCCTGTGATGTTTTCCAGTCCCATGGATACTGTGGTTTTGGCTTTAGAGAGTGCAGCTTTTACCTGCGTAGTTGTGATTACAGGGACTCTGCATTCTTCCTGTATAGATATGGGCCCTTTGGGGGGGGGGGTAAAGTTAGCACTGAACCTATCTGCCAGGATGTTGGCAATATCAATTGGTTCTGTAATTTTTGTGCCTTTCTGCTGCAACTCAGAACAGATCTGGGTGTTGCCATCGAGATTCTTGGCATAGCTATAGAATGCTTTGTGGTTGTCTTTGGAATTAGTGGCGATTTTATTTTCGTATCTAGCTTTGGAGGATCTTATAAGGGATCTCAGCTTCTTACGGAGGCTGAACAGGGAGCTCCTTCACTCATGGGATTTTACTGTCTTTTGCAACAGTTTCTTCTTTCTGTTGTACAGTTTGTTTATGGCAGGGGACCATCAGATTGGCTTCCTTTTTTTTTTAGAGGATAGCATCTTGGTTCTGTTTGAGATAGCACGATCCATGCACTTGTGTAAGTGCTTATAGAGTGCATTTGTGTAGGATTCAGCAGTTGTAACTGTATTGTCCATCTGCATGGGTGTCATGAAGTTCACCACTTCTGTCTTAAGAAGCATGAAGTTGGCTTTGGAGACATTTTTTACTGTGGTTTCCTTAATGGGGGTGGGAGCGGGATGTGGATTATCAAGGGTGATTAGCTTATGGTCAGATCGGACCAATGAGGAATTGACTTCAGGTGTGGAACACCGGTCACTCATGTTGGTAATGACTAGGTCTAGGATACTGTTGCCCCTGGTGGGGGTGTGGATAAGTTGATCCAGGGCATTGGAGTTTATGAATTCCAGAAAGCGTTGGGCTAAGGAGTTGGTACATGAGTAGTTTTCCCAGTTAATGGTGGGGTAGTTGAACTCGCCCATTATTAGGGTGTTTGATTAAACCCTAATATTTTCCAGTACATCACAAAAAGGGGAGTGGGAATCCTGGGGGATCTGTAGAAAGCTACAATTTTGATTGCAGTTTTGCCCAAAGTTAGTTGCACTTGGCTAACCTCGGATGCATTATGCTGAGCAACTAGCCTGGAGGTGTGGATATCCTGAATATGGACACACCTCCACCTCTGGTGTTTCGGTTCAGGTTACATGAACGAAAAGTGTAGTAAGAGTTATAGCCTGGTAGTGCAGGGGTGCTCTTTGGAGCCTTGAACCAGGTCTCAGTCACTGCACAGATATCGATGTTCTCCATTTTAAGGAGTGCCTCGAGTGAGTGCATTTTGAGATTTAGACTTCTAGCATTGAGTAGCATTACCCTCAGTTTTTGCTTGCCTGTTCCTATTATGGTGGTGAATTTGTCATTTGAACCTTGCCTAAAAAAGGCACTAAAGGGGCAGCAAGAGCCTTAGCCAGTATCTGGAATCTCTGGGGCAACAGGTGCAGGCCATCTGTGGCAAAGCATCGTGGTCTGTCGACCATGTCATCCCAAGCAGACAGATACTGGATCCCCTTAGAATGACACCAGAAGCTTAGCAAATTGTTGAAGTCAATCATTTTGTCCTTGTACTGCGGTATCATTCTGGGTGATGGCAGAATGCTACTCAGGGCTAGGGTCATACCTGCCTGGGCTACAAGATCGGAGAGCTCTTCCATGTCTCTTTTCATTTAGTTCAGGGAGATACATCTCAGGTCATTCACACCAACATGGACAATGACAGAGTCATATTTGTACTTGTTGTGGAGTGAACTGAGTGCGTGGGTTATGTGGCGGATAGTGGCACCCAACAGGCAGCTGACAGTAACCTTTTCCTTGTTTAGCCTGGTGAGTGGGACATCAGTGTGCCTGACTATAGAGTCACCTATGACTAGTGTGTTGGGTATGCTGTTTTGCCTTACTGGCTGTGGTTGAGTGGCACACTGAGTCTGTGCGCTATGTGTCATTTGGGTTGTGTTGGGGGATGGAGGTTGCTTGCGTTTCTGCTTTGGAGGTCTCTGTTGCTTAGACAGATTATTATTGAGAGCCTCCGCGAATGTTTTTGTGTTACTATGTGTGGATTTTGGTGGTGTAGATTTAGTGAGACTATGTTATGAGTGTAGTGTGGTGCAAATGTTTACCTTCTCCTCATGACTGTCAAGTTCAGTCTTGTTTGGAGAGAGCTTTACCTCCAGTTTGGCTAGATAAGTGCATCTCTCACAGGTTGTAGTGTTGGGTGGTAGGAGAAGAGGTTTGTCTGTGTACATGAGGCAATTTCTGCAGTGCCTCAAGATGCCCAGATTCATCAGATAGACAGGAGAGAACACTGGGAGCTGACCCTTGGACATGCCTGAATAAAAAACTATTTTCCTCTAGATAAGTGAGGAATGTGAGTACAAGAGCTGTTTTTCTCTAAGCAAGTGAGAAAAGTAAGTACAAAAACTGTTTTCCTCTAGGTAATGAGGAAGATCGAGTGCTATAGTACTTAGTAGCTTATTTAGTGCTTACAAGTTCTGAACAAGTGCTGAGCATGAATAAGCAAATTCAAGTGCTAAAACTAAGAATCTGTATCTGCACTAGACGAGTTACAGGACAGAAGGACAGAAACAAGTGCAAATGCAGGCTTTCAAATCAGAAAGTTGAGAGAGATGGAAGAGATAGCCCAAAAGGCCAGTAACTACAATTTCTGGGCCAGAACCACTCCTTATGTGCTAGATAGGTTACCTAGTGCTTACCACTCCCACTGATAAACTAGAAGGCTTCTCTCCAACACAGAAAGGCTTGGGGGGCTCAGAAGCTTACATACAGTCCTGGATACAGCAAATTTGCATCTGGAAGATTTGTTACAGGAAAGGTAGGAAACAGGCTTGGTGAAACAAGGAAGGTAAAGTCCCTCCCACTCCAACTTACTTATTTGTGCTAATGCTAATCCTGACCCTGCTCTTAACCCCAACTCTACACATAAACTTACAAAAATCTATTTCCGTAAAACTTTGTCTGTATACTGATGCTGATAAGGAAATAGTTTTCCATAAGGTAATGTGTAGGGTCCAAGGTTAGAAGCAGGAGCAGGGTTAGGGTTAAGAAATATGAGTTAGGTGGAGCAGGAGGGCTTTTCTCCAGCTCCACCTAGCTCATGTTTACTCAACCTGATCCTAACTCTGACTCTAACCCCAACCATCAACATTACTTTTTGAAAAACCCATTCCCTAACACTACTACTGCACAAGATATTCAGAGTAACATCCCCTACACTAGCATATATGCACAACACTAAAACGATCCCATACCTAGCCATTACACTAACTCGAACCCATAACACTCACATACACACAATCTCACCCCTAATGCAAAAACTCTCAGTGTATCTCAAGGTTTGTCATTCACAGACAAAGACACATTCACAGATACAGCCACTTACCATAACCCAGAGCACATCCCATAAACAAAGTGGAATACTTAACACTGCCCCATCTGACAAACTCTGCTCTCATAAATGACAGGGTTCAATAAAAAGACACAGCAGTACATTCCACACACTGAGCCAGCATTCAACAGGATGAATAGCAACCTTACATACATAAACCTATTCATGTATATAGATGGAAGGGTCTACTTTACATCAACGAAATGCCACTTACCCGAAACCTGTTTCGCTGAGACGAAAAGACTGACAGCACCAACACAACAATGTCTTGGAACAGCAACCTACCACTCCAGGTAAGTAACCACTCAGCCATCTGAAACAAACACCTAAACGTAAGAAAAGCAAACCCACCCATGCGGGGGGCTGCACCTCCCTAACTAAATATGCCAACTCTGAGTTCGCACTACCATGGGGATAAGGGGCAAAGTTCAACAGGATGGCTGAGCGGTTACTTACCTGGAATGAACAATCAGTGTTCCAGGATGGTGGTGCTGTCGATCTTTTCGTCTCAGTGAAACGGGATAGATATACACAGGCACATACATTAGTAATAGCTAATTATAGGCTTGAGTGAATAAAATAATACAGGCGTAGAATAATATACATGTTACTAATCAGTATAACAGACTAAAACCTACAAAAACTTCCTTCAATACAGGAACAATAAATATAAGGCAGAACACTACAATTAGATGTTGAACTAGGAAGTAAAAAAGGCAAATATTTAACAGAATAATATGCCCTAAGCATCAAATGACATCATGCTATATCAGACAGAAAAGAAACTGTGCAAATCAGCCAGCTGAACAGTGCAGTGCATCGCTCAGGGAGATGTGGAGAATAGTATGACCAAGCAGTCCACATCCACTATCAGTCAAGGTCAATATCTCTCTCTCTCTCTCTCTCTCTCCCTCTCTCTCTCTCTATATATATATATATATATATTTTTTTTTTTTTAATATATATATATATATATATATATATATATATATATATACATATATATATATATATATATATATATATATACACACATATTCAAAATATACCTTGTATGCATGCATCCATTAGAAGCATGTGACAAGAAAGCATTGCAAATGCATTCATTTTCACACATGTGTTGAATAAGAAAAGCAAACAAAAAAAAAGGCATACCATGGAAGGATAGCAATGTGAAGAAAGTATGCCTACAGAAGTACGTAGTATAAGAAAAAGAACTATATGACAGCAGGATAGAGACTACCTATAAAATATAACCGAGTATCAGTGCATTTTCACCTCTGTGATACAAACGCAAATTGAGCAGCAGCAAAAAAATCTGTCACATACAAATGGGTTTATCACCTCACGCTTAACACAGTGACTGGAATATTTAAGGCTTCTGTGCTCTTATACTTCTTCTTCTTCTTCTTCTTCTCTGGGCTAAATTCTTGCTAATTAAAACTAGCCTACATACTCCAAATAGATCCTTCTGCTGAAGTCACAGGAGGATGTCCTTGGTGAGCAGCTTGAGGCCATAAGTGACTTGCCTGTAGACAGCAAGATACTGAGAAGTGAAAATCTGAACGTAAATGTCGTGTGTGGGATGTACAATAGGCCACACAGCGGAATCAAATCAGAAAAACACAGTCTTATTATAACAGATTTCTTATTTATAATTTATAGTTATTTATAATTATAAACAAGTTTTTTTTATTTTAGGCATTGCTACATTCCTTGTAAATAACTTAATGCTAACCACATTTCTCAAGCATATTGTTACTGCATTCTCAAAACACTGTACTTTTGCCTTGTATATATTCGCATTGTATACTTCTCTCTGTTTTTGTACTGTTAAGTATCGTACAACTTGAATTGTTAGGTTTTTCTTTTTTAATTACTTTCCTGGAGATTTTCTCTTTGGGTCTCTGCTGAAAAAGGGCTCTCTGGGCCCAGTCGGACTAACCCGGTTAACAAATACAAAAATAAATAAATAATTACCCCAACAACATACAACTTGGTTTAGAACAATTATTGATAAAAATGAAAGCATTATGAATTTTACAAATGGCTTCTCTTGCAATGCTTGTTTCAAACACATTTATAAATGTTAAACGTGTAAATCAAAGGTGAAACAGAACATGTAATTTTGCAGAGCCTAATCTGAAGCAGCAATTTACACACCTTTAAGAGCAGTACATTCGCTATTAGACAAACTTGATGACTATAATTTCACCCAAGCTACTACAGCTATTACTTCGGAAGATACAGTCTAATTAAAAATAACTGTCCCTCTTCTTAGCATTCCTAAAGTGACAGCCTTTCTGCTGGTGGTCATCTTTGATAAAGGAGGAGGCTAAGTTCAGTGAAGTCATTTCTTCAGCTAAAACACATAGAATGCTTGTTCCTCCACATAATCTGCTAACACTTTATAGTTATAACAGTATGTTAATTAGAGCTATAACAAGAGTGCCTAGAACCCAGAGGGGCATGTTACAAGGGTCTTTACCTGAACTTTACATTGTCTCACCTGCAATGTCAGGTTGTAAGCATAATAATGGTGTTGTGGCAATTGCAAACCCAGAAAAAGGCACATTCGTCCTTATATAGCAAAAGCTGAACCTGCCAGCACCTTCATTTGTTTTTAGCATTAATCTCATTGTTGAATGAAGACATACAACGTTTGGCAGTATGGTGGCCTCTTTGGGTACCGGTAATTTGGTTGCAGCCCATCTCTTGTACCATTCCCTTTATTCTGACACCAGAGGTAAAGCCACCTTATAATTTAGCTATCGGCTTGTTTAGTCAGGGAAGTATGTAAGATGTGTACGAGGGTAGTGTGACAGCAGTGAGGTCTGCGGTGGGAGTGACAGATGCGTTTAAGGTGGAGGTGGGATTACATCAAGGATCAGCTCTGAGCCCTTTTTTATTTGCAGTGGTGATTTACAGGTTGACAGACGAGATCAGACAGGAGTCCCCGTGGACTATGATGTTTGCAGATGACATTGTGATGTGTAGTGAGAGTAGGGAACAGGTGGAGGAGACCCTGGAGAGGTGGAGATATGCTCTAGAGAGAAGAGGAATGAAGGTCAGCAGGACTAAGAAAGAGTATATGTGTGTGAATGAGAGGAAGGATACAGGAATGGTGAGGATGCAGGGAGTAGAGGTGGCGAAGGTGAATGAGTTTAAGTACTTGGGATCAACAGTTCAGAGTAATGGTGAGTGTGAAAGAGAGGTGAAGAAGAGAGTACAGGCAGGATGGAGTGGGTGGAGAAGAGTGTCAGGAGTGATTTCTGACAGACGAGTACCAGTAAGAGTGAAAGGGAAGGTCTACAAGAGGGTAGTGAGACCAGCTATGTTATATGGGTTGGAGACAGTGGCACTGACAAAAAGGTAGGAGTCAGAGCTTGAAGTGGCAGAGTTGAAGATGTTAAGATTTGCACTGGGTGTGACGAGGATGGACAGGATTAGGAATAAGTATATTAGAGGATCAACCCAGGTTGGAAGGTTTGGAGACAAAGCCAGAGAGGCAAGATTACGTTGGTTTGGACATGTGCTGAGGAGGGATGCAGAGTATATTGGGAAAAAGATGCTAAGGATGAAGCTGCTAGGTAACAGGAGAAGAGGAAGACCGAAGATAAGGTTTATGGATGTGGTGAGAGAGGACATGCAGGTGGTTGGTATGACAGAGCAAGATGCAGGGGACAGAAAGAAATAGAAACAGTTGATCTGCTGTGGCGACCCCTAACAGGAGCAGCCAAAAGAAGAAGAAGAAGTTTGTTTATTCACATTGATTTTGAGTTAGCAAAATGACCCCTTAGTTCAATATTGCTCAATGTTATTTTTAAATGGCTTAGTTCAGTTCAAAAGACTGCATGTCTATACAATTGCGGTTTAAATTGCATGCATGATCTTTATCTGCAGGGGTTACTTATCATATGTTATTATATAGGGCAAAGGCTTACATTACTGGCTAGTATTTAAAAACTACATCAGATAGCTGTCTAATCTTTTACTAATGACAACTGGCCCTCTCCTTAACCTCAGCTACTTTTCTGTGCACTGAACTGTCAGCTGGCATAACACTCAGGAATCCATATTTATTACCAAGACAGTATTCAGTAATGCAATATGATTATAAGACATATACACCCATGGCAGTTTTGCAGCTGGATTTAGTAAACAATGAGAACACATCATTACCTCATTAGTGGTTAAGACACTCACAGTCATTGTAGTGCTGACAGAGTGTTTCCATTTTGAAACATTTTGCAGCCATAAATCATTCAGGCCGCAGTAAAATATATACTTACAGTTCCTTTTCTCTTACAAAGATGTGAGAATGATCAGTGCAGTAAACACTTTTTGGGTCAGTCATGTGAATGCATAATATTTTGTCAGGTACTGAAACAGAACTACAACAAGCATTCGCTTGTTGTGGAATTATGGGTAAATATTCATTCTGAAATGGCCAAAAGCCAGTTTGGTGCACTGTAGTAGTGTAAGCAATGCAGTATGACATAACAGGAGCACTGTGCCTGACCAGCTCTATTACATTTGTTTTTCATTAAGGCTACCATATGGCCAGTATATGAAAATCATATAAACAATAAAGAAGAAAAAAGTGTATTTGTCTTGCTGCTTTATTTTTCCACTGACATTGATGAAAAGCAGTTCACCTTCTAGAACTGTATTGAATGAAATGGTAACAGTTTTTTTTTTGGCCTACATAGGCAGCAAACTAGAATAAAGATGCAGATGAGGTCTACTGACAATTTGCCATGGGATTTGACACAATATTGCAGAAAATTCAGTGGTCAAAGTAGACAACCAAGTGATTTGTCATAGGCTGGTAGCATTGTTAAAACAATACTAACACAAAAGCTAGGGAAACGTATAGGAGGTCATAGGAAACAAAGATTGCTCAGCTATATCAGTTATCAGTAGATACCACTGGTTTCTTATCGGAGTTGATTCATTTCACTGGGTATGGAAGTAACATCATAGAATGTCTTTGTTGCTGCAAAGGTATGTAAGAGGGTCGATGCACAAGAAAGAAGAGAAAGGAGAAAATTGGACTTGTGAAAATTAAAAGACTGAAATAAACCATGGTGGCATAAATTAAATACAAAATTGCAAAATAATGCACTTGCAAAGTAATAAACTAAAAGGAGTACTGATGTTAATAGGTGGTGACAAATTTCTAACTGTAACAGATGGTACTCATATCAGGTGATTTAAAGGTGGACAAGCAGTACTGCAATTCTATTCCTCTGACAAGGAGAAATAAAGGACTGACTGCATGTCACCTGACACAGGTTTGAACAGCAGATCTGCATACAGGTAGAGCCAGTTTGATGAGGGATGAGGGAAGCAGATGAAGCCAGCTCAGACATTCTGTGGGGACAGTTAGGCTCATCTCTTGATGCTTGAGCTACAGCAGACAGATGGCCAGAGTGTGTGCTCACCAGTTACTGTGCCAAGGATGACATAGCTTGCTAAAAGTAATGTATGGATTCAAGTCCCTACTCTGTAAGATGTAATATGCCTGCTGGCCGCCAGAAGAAGGTATTTGGCAGTGTCAGAAAAATAGATTATTTGGATAAGAGATCACCCTATTCCCTACTTGAAGTAAGTGAGATCTACAAAGCTAGAGATTCCCCAGACAGGAAGGGCTCTCACCTTCTACAGAATGATATGCAGTTCTGAAAGTGGTTATGCAGAACAGAGACAATAAAAGGGCTGTTTCATCTGGGAAATGTAAAAGGTCAAAGCGAGAAGCACTAACATACTTATAAATCACATTGGTGAATCCCAGAGAGAGTGTGGCAAAAGCAGATATCTAGTACACTTACTTATACTGTATAGATATTTAAAGATGTCTGTTTAATCTGCACTCTTGAGTGTGTCCACAGACGTTTATCTACTCTTAAAGCTTGCCATCAGCCATTTATCTTCATTACTGGAACATCAACAAAGCTACTAAAATCCCCCTAAACCAGCCAGTGTTACAATGCTTATTAAAAATTAAAATAAAAGTCCACATACCAAACATGCAAAGCACAGAAGCACAACTACTGTTCAGTATACCTCACTATGAAATTATTTAATTATTTATTTGTAACTGGATAAGGGAACTGATTGATTCTGTATCAGAGACACAGCTTGGCCATTTGCTCTCTCCTCGACACAGTTTTGAATCATGGTATAACAAGAGAAATGTAATCTTCTCAACTGTCCCTAAGCATTTACATAACTTTACGTTAATTTTTAATATTTGAGTGCTAAGAATCAGTACGACCTGGCATGTATTGGTAGCCATTTGAAGCCACCTTGGTAGATCACAGTGGTTAGTTAGACTGCCAGCCAATAAGACAAAGTTACAGATTCAGTTTCCTTCTGTCTATGGCTTTTGGATATTAGTAGGGGAATGCAGTGCTAAGAGTGAAAGGGCACACTCAATCTTTGCTTTGAGGACATTTCCAGCTATGGTCTGACATGCCCTAGGAGAAATGAGATGGGAAGTTCTGGAGCAGAACTTTAATTGTGTTATGATTTTGCTAACAATCACATCTGTATATGAAGGATGGGGGTGGGGAGACCAGTGTGACTGTAGAGTACTTCTGCTGTGAGACATCGAGTATGAAATTGTTAAATTAATCCTTTGTTTCAACTGGTGAAAGCTTTGCAAGATTTTGAAAGTACCAAATATCACAATCTTGGATTTGTTATGGTCAATGATAAGTTAATTGTTGTGGGTCTAATTACAGAGACTGACAAAATTTGCCTATAATCTTTGTTATAGTGCAGTGTAGTTTCTCTTGGAGTCCAGAAGTAGGTCGTCTGCATACATAACCAAGCTGAGTTGTGGAAGACCATAGGTAAATTCACTTATGCTGATGGAGGACAGTGATGGACCAAGAAATTACCCCTGTGCAACTCCTATATTGATAGTATCTGTTTCTGATTCCCAAAGATCTTGAAAGATTTATTTTCCAGTTAACATTAAAACCACTGCATTGTGTTTTGGATGAAGTCAAGCTTAATAAGTTTGTTTAGTAGTATGTCATGAATAAGAGTTTCAAAGGCTCTTGTTATGTAAACAAAAAATCTAGCTGTGAGCAGTTCATCATTCATGTTGGACCATATTGTATTTGTAACGGTATATAACGTAGCCATGATACTGACATTTTGGAAGCCATGCTACTATTCACAAAGTAAACAGTACCCATTTATGTGGTATAGCATTTGCTTATATAGCATTTTTTTTTAATACTTTGGCCAGGAGGCATAGAATCACAGAAGAACATTAGGCTAACAATCCTACAAGATTTTAAGCCTAGCTATGTTTCTCAGAAATATCAGAAAGGTATAGGTTTTTCTGGGGTTACATAAACTTGGGTATGAATGGTCAAATATTTACAAGCTTCTTCTCAGTGATGGAGACATAGGCGCCAGACCAGAGGCAAATTTGTGATTCTCTATCCACTGATCCATGTTTTGTGTAAGGGCATAGGTTTCGGATATATACATAAATAAACAGAAATATTTCAGTTATGGGCAATAATGCCCTTCTAGACCACCAGTTTACCAAACAACCCATGCTTGTTATAAGTGTCCAAGCTGTTCTTAAGACTTTCTGAAGTAGTATTTGCTTTAATATTATTTGATAGTCTATTCCATGCATCAGCTACTCTCTTTGAGAAACAGTTAATTCATCCCTGACTCCTATATAATCTCATACACAGGCTGTCCAATGCTGTAATGCTTCAGAGACTTCTCAGCTGATAAGTAAGATTTGTATGCTGTGCTTCAGACTGTTGACTGCACTGAACCATAACATATCTAAAGGTGAATTAAGGTATGATCACATTATTGCAAACTAGGAGGGAAGTTTTGGAAAACTCTGATATGCATGAAACAGAGTAATGTGACAAAAGCTGAAATATTTAACAAAAGAAATTATGATTGAGTTTCTAGTCATAACCAGTGTGTTATTTCTTTGAGATACTAATATCAAGAAACCCAACTCAACAGCAAAGCTTGAGAGGTGAAATGTGACTTCCTTTTCACGAACACATACCAAGGAGGGTTATGATCATAAAGACCCAATCATAATTCTTTGTAGTGCATACAGATTAACCTGCTACCACATACCATAAAACTTAGAAAAAATGTATGAGTATTAGAAAAAAAGTTGGAGTGCTAAGTGTTTTACAGCTTTAAAAAATGCAGCACATTTACCACTGACACACAGAGACTGGCCACCATGCAAAAAGACCTTTAAAGCATATTCAAATAATTAATTCAGCTCTTACCACTTAAAAAAAGCCAAAAGAAGTGTCAACTAAGTCTTTAAAGTGCTTTGTACTTTCCACTGCTGTTCTATGGTAAACACAATGCTCTGGAGATAAATCTAAAACTTAACAGCTTGGCAAAAACTTGTTAAGCATCTTTTTGATATCAGAAAAGTTTTAACAAGTCAGTAATTTCCCTGATTTTGGAGCATATTCATGTTGTTCCATGTACAACATTAAAATAATTACCCACTAACCCTCCTCTCACTCAGAGCAGCAAGATTTAACACCCATTGAATGAAGAACATTCAGACTGGGAGGTAGAAACCTAATAAACAAGTTCTGCAGCACCAGTACTGAAACCCAGATCGGTATGGCTACAGAAAAACTGAAAACATAAACACCATGTCTTAAATGTCACCGAGCAATGTTCAAACATAATATCATATTAGAACTGACAGCTATTAAAACTGCAGCGTGTTAAACTGTCCAATAGACATGTCTTTGTTCCTTGTCCATATAATTAATTACTGCTCCTCCCAACGTGTTAAAAGTGATTCTATTGCCAAACATAATTTACAACAGCCACACTTACAGTGATGTAAACTACACTTAATCAAACCACTGCGGGCTGGTCACCAAATTCACAGGCACGTGCATGCAGAATTCTGAAAGTCATCTTTGCTGACGCATTAATGCAGAGATACAAATTCAACAGTGTACATTATAAAATGCCATTATTTTGAATATTGTAAATAACATAATATAATGACAATGCAGCATAGGGTTATGAGTAATTCATATAAATAAAGGCCTAAATTCATAAAGCTTACCGAAATGTTATGCAAGAAGAAGCACAGCACCACACTGGGCTGTCTCCGGGGCAATGGTACAAACTAATGAGTCAGTTCGGAGGGGAGGCATGTGTTAATTAATTACATGCTCTCTCTTTCCCCCAGAACAGTATCAAGGAATGCATCTATGCACTGAGTGATTTATAGAATCACTCAGCCATGTAGATTAGCACAGCACTGAAGGAGTAAACACACTCAAAAGGCTGTGTCAACCATCACAGTACAGGAAAATGTTGGGAAGTTTAGTAGGAAGTTAGGGTTGTAAGGTGTGTGCATGAGGGTATGTGAATGTCAGCATGTGTGAGTGTATGTTTGAGTGTGTCTCTCTGTCTTGGAGGTAGCATCAGGGATATTAGGGAGGGGGTCAGTTAAGTATATACATGTGTGTGTGTGTGTGTGTGTGTGTGTGTGTGTGTGTGTGTGTGTGTGTGTGTGTGTGTGTGTGTGTGTGTGTGTGTGTGTGTGTGTGTGTGTGTGTGTGTGTGTGTGTGTGTGTGTGTGTGTGTGTGTGTGTGTGTGTGTGTGTGTGTGTGTGTGTGTGTGTGTGTGTGTTGCAGGTCATAACATTGGGTGGGAGAAAACCTAGCCACCAGGGATTACTAAACTCTTGTGCCTTACAGCCACCAGGGATTACCCTTAACTCTTGTGCCTTAACAGCACTTAAATAACAGCAGAAGGACTGGAAAGTGGGACAGAAGGGCACTAGCTATCTAGGATTACTCTCAATTCTCATGCTTTACTGGCAGTATGGGGATGTGAGATGGGCAACAGTAGACATCAAGGATTTTTGTTAAAAATATAATTAAAAAAAAAGAAAAATTCATAGGGGGGAAAGGGATTTGAACTGTGGACCCATGATACAAGGGGTCTATATTAAATCAGCGAACGCTTAAAATAGTGAACACTGATTTATCGACCCTTTAAGAGCAAAAGCTGACAACCCCGAAGACACGGAACAGCAATTTTTTTTCTCGGGGGGGGGGGGGGATCGCTAGGCCATTTTTGGACTTTGCCATTTCCTCCACTGTGGTGTGATCTCAGAGTTGGTATATTTAAGTAGTGGAGGTATATTTAAGGAGCGGGTGTGGGGGCAAAGTCCCTCACTTTATTTTGTGTTTTGAACTTTTTTTTTTTTTTTTTTTTTTTTTTTTCCCTTGGAATAAAATGTTCTGTTCTCTTTTATTTTTAAGATTGTTAGCTAATTTCTTAAAAATCAAGCGTTCACTATTTTAAGCTTTCGCTGATTTAACACAGACCCGATACAAGAACCCCTGTCATTATCACACTGCACTAACTGTTGCAGTAAACCAGAAGGTGTTTTACATATTTAGGAGTATGGCCATTACGTAATTCCCCAAAATATATTCACTTATGGGGGAGATGGGAAGCTTGTTTGAATTCACTGATGGATACGAAATGTGAAGCCCAATTCTTTAGCATTTTGGACTGACTAAAATCATCCCAGAATTATCTGGGCAGGGAAAAAGGACATATCATGGATGATCTCACAACAGTGACAGGAACAGGATAACCGGAGTATGTGCGAGTGTGTTTCACTGCGTGCTTGAGTGCGCAACAGCATCTGGTCTGTGCTAGTGTTGCCATGATGCGGTCACCAATGCTGTTAACTTCAATGGAAAATGCTTATCTGCATTTCATGGTAGGTAGCGAGACTCGCATACATGCAAATAAATCCATAATGAGTTTTTCCCGCACTGCAGCAAATGTGTCTCTGAATCTCAGAATATATCATATCAACACAACCTTTTTACTGCTATGGATCTCAATGAATCCCCAAAATAATTTCCTCCACTATTGAAATATGAATTACTTATACCCTGCCATTTAGCTTTGCAATGGCAAGATTTATCTTACTGCTAGAACACATAGCTGTTTTTAAAGGTGTTTGACTTTTTTTCTCATCATTCCATAGATGTTAATCATAAATACATAAAATATGAACACTTGGAATTTTTTTCAATTATTTTTCTTTTTCTTTCTGTTGTTTTGTTTGCATACTACAATTCCAGTCGTTTTAGAAATCACAGTTCAGTTACATTGTAGAGGAACTACAGTCATATTTAGGTACATCTTGTTACAAGAGAAATTGCAGTGTTACAACAAAAAACACAATATAGATATAGCACCCTATATACAATACATATAACAATTGCTACAGGGACAACTTCTGATTAAGATTTGTGTCACAGTTTACATAATATTCATATCTGCTACATTTTAAGATTAGATACAAACTTATGAAAGTATATGTTTCATGTACCTTACTGTTTATATTCACAATAATTTTTCTTTTCTCGTCCATCTGTTCTTTTAAAATATGATCCAGGAGAAAACTCTAGTATTTTAGAAAATAGAAACACCTACTTTGGTTATTCATTATTAATTTATGTGCTGATATATACTTTACTGAAATACTTCTGAAGCCCTCCCATGACAATTTGGTTCGATCTAACAAGTTCTGAGTAATGTACACATTTACTACAGAGAAGAGGGTAATTAGAATATGCAGATTAAGTTTGAGTAACTTTTAAGAGGTGATTTGCAAAACTGCAAATTCCCAAGGTAATGTGGATTTTTGATATCCCATCTTCTCTAGTCTAACTCTCAGTTGTTGTTGTTGTGTCTTTCGGCTTTTCCCGGTTAGGAGTCGCCACAGCGGAACTCCGGTCCGCTAATGATTGGCAGTAGAGTTTTACGTGCCAAGTTGCTGGCCCTGACGCACAACCTTCAATGAAGGTACGCCCATTCACCCATGTCTCCACACAAAAGATGCTCTAGCTGAGAATCGAACAGGACAATGTCTTACTGTGAGGCGACAATGCTACCGCAGCACCACCACCGCAGCTAGTCTAACTCTCAGTGAGCACCATAATTTATAAATACATTTACAGCTACAAAAGACGTGAAACAGATCAGCATTTTTTTGAGTGGTAGCATGGATAGTTTGGTGAAACTTCTGAGTTGAAATTGCTGACTATTTCTGAAGTAAAGTAATCATTGTTTTTGTCATTAATTGAGAATACATGAGTTTCTTAAACTGGATTAATTTAAATGTTGTTTTGACAGATTTCGATTTCTGTTTTTCAGTAGAGTCTCTTTGAGCTTTTCAACCCAGTATTTTGAATACAAAATAGATGGTTGATATATAAGGAACACTATAGGCCTATATGAATTTAATAGCTTTTTTTTCCTTAAGGTTAATAAGTTCCATAACGAATAGCAAGTATTTATGTCTTTATCGTTTACTTCAAGATCTCCTATTAATGAAGTGCACAGGTCTCTCATTTGCCTTAGCATTATGATGTATCCTTTCAAAACGTTTAGGACATTCCTGTAGTTTCCTGGGTTTTTGTTATCAGATTTTCCTTTAGGTATAAAGATTGTCTTTTGAGTTATTTAAATATAGATCTGCTACGGAGACCTCAATGTTTTTGCTTTTTTGCTTTTACTTGTTCTGTTACAGGGTCAATTACTGCATTCCAGTCACCTCCTATTATATAGTAGTAGTTTAGAAATCGTGTTAGGATGTTATGAATTTTCACGATAGAATCTTGTTGTTTCATAAATGGACTATACAGGTTGAAGAAAAGAAGTGATTTCAGTAGATTAGAGCTTTTAATTGAAAAATAGCACCATCTTCCATTTATATCAGAGTCATGATTTATAATCGTCTCTTTGAATGAGTTTTTGATTAAAACTTCAACTCCCTTACTGTTCGTTTCATTTCCCTTTCACCCACTCTTTCTTTAATGTATATGTTTCTTATATAAATATAACATTTGCATTTGATTTAAAAGCTAAGTGCATAAGGTGGCCTAATGGTTAAGGTGTTTGCCTTACAAACACAAGGTGCAAGGTTTGGGTCTCCCAAGGGATAATCGGCTAAGCTTAAAATGGCTTGCATGGGCAGTTAGCTTAGTATTAATCTATGAACCTATGAACCTAAATAATTTTCTTTTTATCTTGTATCCCTTTCACATTCCATGAGACATTATCCACATCCTTTTTTCTTAGTGTTTATTCAATGTTAGTTTTCTTGTCTTTTCCTTCTGCTCATATGAATATGTTTTGTAGTGTGGGCAAGTATTTCTCTATTCATCTAGCACTTAACTCTTCCAGCTCTATCCCTGTGCCTACCCACAAAACTACCATGACCGAAAGACGTTAACTGTTTACAATCAAGAGGTATGTTACTTTTTTGCAAGTTCGACTTTGACATTTTATGATACCTCTATTTAATTTTTTTTTTCAAAACCTTTACATTACAAAAAAGCAATAACTAGGTACACTAAGATTTGCATATCCTGCATGACTTACCTTTCCTGGCCCACGACTCTGTATTTAAAAGTATTGCCCAAACATATATAACTTTCATTTTAAACTGTACTTAACTTTGAATGACCTTATTTAATAGTTTATCCTGTATTCATACTTTTGTATTTCATCATTTTTCACTGACTTAAATGTTTGCAATATACCGTTTCTGGACCAGTATTTTTCATGTGATTTAGTATACCAAGAAATAGTAGTCACAATGATGCCAACCCATATTTTTCATTTCAAACAGTTAACATATATACCATTCTGATTCTTGATCCGCTACCTGGAAACAATAATCATATACCATAACATTTTGCAAGATTTCAGTACTGTGCCATTTCATGTCTCACCACTGACTGACCATTTGAGTACCTAGACGTCTAGGAAGACTGTCCACATCAATCTGTTTTCAGATGCAACAAAAGAGTAGCAGTTGTATCGAGAGGCATGTCATAATAAAACAAAGGTATCTGTAGAGGTTTAACAATACTCAAGCAAGCATCAAATCACCAGTGCTGTAACAACAAGAAATATAACCTATCAAGACAGCTGTATTACCTTTGAGATTTGATGCATATCAAAGAAATTATTTTCCTAATATTTAAATTTAATACAAGAAACAGTCTGCATTTGTTTGGAAATAATTCTATCAGCCAGGATAAAAAACACAGTATACAAAATTACTGTTATACTTCTTTATAAGAATGAATTGTATCATGTTTGCCCCAATGAAAATGAGCTCTTATCATGTTTTCCCTTCTTTTGAATTTAAGTGCTGCAATTTGACTCCTTTATTTACTGGAGCTCCCAAGTATATAAAAAATAGAACATTTCAGATTATTTTTAAACCTCAGTATTTTACAGGTAGCTGCCAGTACACACCTATAGTCTACCAACATTTTATAGTCACTAAAATTTCAGTTTGAGAACGAGACAGAATTTGTAACTCCAATAATCTAATGTAGTTCATGTGTTTCTTGTACATTAGCAAAAGCAATAGTAAGAGAAGCATTATAACATTTTTTCTGATGAGTGACTTACAGTCTAACATTACTACTTATACAGTTTAATGGAGTTACAAAGGTTATAACGCATTTACTTTAGCCATATTTAAAATCCCTTCTCATAAAATTTATACAGCTTGATTCTCAGACAAAGACCATTGGTACACCAATTATTACAATTATTGTTTCTATATGACTGTTACTTATACCATGTTAATGCTTCTCAGATGTTAGGCAAGAGCATACGTTTGCCAACTAAAAGAAACTTGAATGGCTCAGCTCTTACTTTGTTATTCTCTTCTATGTGACAAAAATATGCTTCTTTACAACTCCTTTACTAATTTGGAGCTGTGCACCTCATGGAATAATGCATATTTTACCTTCCAAGGGTTTACTATATATTTTTTCTTTTCTTTTCTTTTACCATCTGAGTGATGTTACCAACAGGATAATTTGTTCCTTCAAAGTTCATGTTCCCTTACAGAAAAAAGCATCTAAATCATTTAGCAGTCTAAAGCAGTTGTTCGTACATGGTCAAAACTCTGTAATTAGTCCATAATTGTTATGTTTTCATGAACAAGAAAAAGTTTCTCACTTGCCAAACTTCATACTTTATACTTCTCCAATAATTCTTTTAGATCTTTCTGGATTCAATTTATTGTTTCAAAAACTCTGGTTTCTGGTCTTAACCAAAGTCTGTTGCAAACAAGGGACACTATTTGTTCTTTTGCCATCAGGTTTCTTAACTATGTAGTTGATCTCTTATAGCTACAAATAGTCTAGCTTGGAGGAAAAGGAAGAGACTGGAGTTTTAATTATCAAAATGCCTGTGTAGGCAACTGTTTCTTTTTAATATTTAATGTAACACACAGTTCAATCCGTTTTTTTTTTTGGTTCTCCCCTTATTCCAAGGGAACACAATGTCCCATCTGTACTTTCTTTTCTTATTTATTTTAAATGTGTCCCTTTGCATCATTAATTACCAAATCTTCCCAGTATGTTTTTTTTTCAAGTTATAACATTTGGCAGTTTATTGAAGATTTTCATAAACAGTGCTTTTGCTTCTTTAGCCAATTTGATCATGAGGTTAACATCCTTATGTTGGAAGATTAATGTATTCGGATACCTCATCTGGAACTTAATTTTTATTTGCTATTAAATAAGCACAGAATGGAGATAATTGTTGTCTTTGTTGTTTTATTTGGAAGGGTAAGTCCTGTGTATACAATATTTTGTTTGCATTCCATGAAATCGATTTTTTTCTTTGCTGCCATTAGAATTGTATAAACATCTTGATGGTTAAGAAATTTAGCATAAATTTGTCTTGATTTGTCCACATTTTGTGTTTTGTGAAGAGCTCGGTGTGCTCTTTTGATCACCATCTCACTAGCTTCTGAATCATTCTCTAAAAAGCGGTCTATGGCTTGTTTTACTGTTTCTGTTAGTTGTACTTGTTCATATTTTTCTGGGGTACCTAGAATTAGTATATTGCTTCTCCTACTTCTTGCCTCCAAGTCAATGATTTTCTGTTGAATCTCATATATCTTCTTGGCATTGCTTTGTTTTCTTTTTGAGCTTGGTCTATTTTTTTTGATTTCGGACATGTTGGCTTCGCTTTTTTTCTAGTTGGGATGCTATTTGATTTAATACATTTCCAAACCTAAACTTTAGTCTGAAAATTTTTGAATGGCTATTTGGAGGTAGTGATGCAGATTGTAGGTCATCTTGGTTGGATGTTTGCTCCGCTTTAGATTTTGTAGACAGTTTCACATTTTTCTGTTCTTTTGGGGCTCTTTGTCTTTTAATTATAGTTTCTTTTTCAGGCATAACCACTTGTGAGTATTTAGATTTAACTGTTTGTGCTTCCATTATTTCAGTTTTGCTCATCATTTTGGTAAACTCAGCCTCTGCTTCTTTTTTCTTTAGTTTCTATTCATAGGAAGTTACTAAGCTATTGATCATGAGGCCTTTACAAGCCTAGCCAAAAATTAGCCCATGCTCCGACAAGTCAGCTCCCGATGCCCCTGTCCAGCAGGGACACAGGTGGAATCCCGGGGGTGTATTTTCTGTTCCCCATCCAGTTATCCAGGTTGCACTTAAAAAGGGTTAATAAGGGAGTCTATTCCACAGAAGGGGGTGTCTCTGGGACATAAATCTGTCCCACCAACAAGTCCTACTGATGTCACAGACGAGGTTGAGGTCATGCATGCTGGTTACTAGACTTGTGGATATGCAGCAGTCCCATCAAGGCAAGGTCTTAAATTGCTTTGTATGGCAGATAGAGGTCACCTCTGAGGAGTCTGTATGAGACTGAGTAGAGGGACAGGGGTTTAAGCTATCTGTGTAGGGTAGATGTCTGAGGGCCTGGATTCTCTTGCTGAGGAACCTCTGTGGTCTCTCCAGCTGCTGCACGTGCTTTGTGAGGTACATGCCAAAAGGGGCATTGTACTCAATAATGGATCTTATAAGGGAAGAATACAGGGATTTTATGACCTCCTTGTCCTTGGATGAGATACCCTTCTTAATAAAGTGGACCATGTAGAAAACTTTCCATACAATGGAGGCAATATGGTGGTCAAAAGTCAGTTTGCTATGAACCTGGGTCCCCAAGTCCCTCACAACTGATTGTGTGCTTAGGACGGGAGGATATGCAGCGAACAAAGGACTGGTACGACCCCGTGTGGCAGATGTACCACTCCTTTGTTCTCTGCACACCCTCCCAGTACTATAACAAAGTAGTCGTTTAGTGGATTTTTGTTCCTGAATCTGAAAGTAGGTTCAGTACCTATAAATTAATTTATTCTATCATTGGCTGTTAAAACATGCCAATTCTTTTTTATAACATCACAAATGGAATGGATATTACTGGAATAAGCCAGCATAGCTAGCTGGAGTTTTGTAGAGAATTATATGCCATTTGTATATCAAAATGATCTGATCATTTTTGGGGGTGTCACTCTCCTCAAAGGGGAAGATGTAGCATTATTTGGCATTCAGTTTGAGGCCATGTTTCTGGCACCAGTCATTTGTTTGGGTGAAACTCTCTTGGAGGGTGCCCACATCACTACAGGAATTGGTGACAGTGCCCAGTTTGCAGTCATCTGCAAACTTGGTCAGCCTTAGCCCACTGGTTTTGGCTGCACCTCAGAAAAGTATATCCCAAACAACAGAGACCCCAAGACTGATCCCTGGAGTGCATCGCTCATTATGGGCCTACTGCTTGTGGTGGCTTCCCCAATTTTGACTAGGTGGGTTCTATCAGTAAGCCAGTTTGCTACCTATCTGGTAAAATATGGATTAATGCCTAGTTCAGAGAGGTTAGCTATTATACTTGTGTGGGGAATAGTATCAAAGGCTTTTGTCAGGTCAAGGTAGGAGGTGTGCACTGTCTTCCCTTTGTTCATGGCTTTCGTGATTGTCTCAAAAAAGTCGACCAAATTTAACAGGCATGACCTCCCCTTGACAAAACCAAACTGTGTGGGATCGAGTGTTTGGAGGTGGTCAATGTCCTTGTTAATGAGGTCCACAACAATCCATTTCATGGCCTTGCAGATCAGGCTAGTTAGGCTGATGGGTCTATAATTTCCTAGATCTGTGAACACACCAGCTTTGTGCAAAGGGATGACAGTGGCTGTCCTCCAATCCACTGGGAAAAACCTGGTACTCAGGCTTTGGTTGAATAAGGTGCCTAATATTCTTGGTCCACGATAGCATTTTTTTTCCCTTTTATTATAAAGCTTATTTACTGCAGATGTCCACCAGACAGGTTTACTCTTCCTTGAGGAGGATAATTTTGTCCTGCCGGGTATTCCTGATTCCATGCAGCTACACAAAATCCTCGTACAGTACTTTGGTGTAAGCTTGGATTTTTGTGCCAGTTCCTACAAAGGGGGAGGCTGCTATGAACCTGTTTACACTTTCCCTCAGGAGGATGTGATCAGCTTTGGAGAAGTTTTTATGTTTGACCACAGCGGGGGGGGGGGGGGTGACTTTGAAACTGACCACTTTGTGGTCAGATCTCACCAGGGAAGATGACACTGTAAGGATGCTGTAGTGGTTACTCATGTTGGTTAATATCAAGTCCAGGATTTTATCACCTCTTGTGGGGGTGTTGACCAGCAGGTCCAAGGCATTTGTACTGACAAAATCAAGGAATCTCTGCTCCTTTGTGTTTTGACATGAGAAGTTCTAACAATCTATGGCTGGATAGTTAAAGTCACCCAGGATCAGGGTAAAAGGTTGAATCATGACAGATTCAAAGAGGTGTAGATAGGTGGAGTGGGCATTTTGAGTCAAGCTAGCCATGATATGAATAGGGGTCTTGTCAACGGTTAACTGCACCTGGAGTGTGCCATACTGTTTGACCAGCCTGGAAGTGTGTATGTCTTTAATATATATTAAAACTCCACCTCCTTTTGCTTTCCTGCCCACGGTTTGCAGCCTGAATGTATGATAGGATGAATGACCTAGTATGGCTGGGGTGATCTCCACAGCTTTGAACCAGGTTTCTGTGACTGCACAAATGTCAGCAACTTCCAGAGTTAAGAATGCTTGCAATGAGTGCAGTTCCATGTTTAGACTCCTAACATTTAGCAGCATGAACTTTAATTTGCATTTTGATTAACTTTTCATGTTGGTAGTTTTGACCTTATGGCATTGCCTAAAAAAGGCATTATGGGGGAAACAAGAGTCTTTGCCAGAAGCCTGAAGCCCAATGGAGACAGATGCAGGCCACCTCTGGCAAAGCATCATGGTCTATCATTCATGTCTTTCCAAGGCTGTCAGGTACTGGATCCCCTTGGAATGACACCAGGAACTAAGCCAATTGTTAAAGTAAATTATTTTCTGTTTGTATTGAGGCATCATTTTGGGTAATGATGATAGAATGCTGCTTAAGGCTAGGGGCATATATTCGACTATATCAGGCCATTTTCATATATTCGTGTGAGAGTGGTTTACTTAGAAAAAAAGTTAGTTTCATATTTCTCAGGTTACTCAATTTAACTCTTCACTGGAGGCATTGCTTTGGTCAAGGGTACGTTATTTACCAAAATGAGAAAATTTTTTAACCTTATTTTTCAAGGCTATCTTACAAGACAGAAGAACAGCTCAAAAGCATCTTTTGCTTCCTGGACACTCCAGTCTACACTGAGTGTGGGCCGGCATCTAGCATTCATACTCATACACACCGTCCCTCCCTTGTGAAGCATGCCACCAGCAGAGTTGAAAAATCTTTGTCCTATCTCTAGCATCCTTTGCAAAGTTAATGCAAAGCAAACACAACTCAAGTAGATACAGTCAGTACAAAACTAGAAAGCACAATATTTCTGTATTATATTACTTATTTAACATTTGTTTACCAGGAAAGTCCAACTTAGAACAAAGCCAATTTTCAGCAGAGGCCCAGGGGGAAATGCTCCAGATGCATGTCTTTGTAAATGTGGGAGGGAACCCACATGAATGCAGGGAGAACATGCAGACTCCACACAGAAGGCACCCCAGCCAAGAATCAAACTAGAGAACCTATTGCTGTGAGGCGACAATGCTATCGCTACACCACTGCACCATCCATAAATTAAAACAGAATGTAATGCTAGCATAGAATCTAGATAACGCATAGAATCTAGACAACAATAATTGGAAAAGGTGGAAAAAACTTAGCATTACAATATCAAACTATATAAAAATAGAATGCTTTAGCCACCAACATTTATTTACATAAGATATCCTTGAGAAAGGGGTCAAAATACTCCTGAAGTAAGAGACAGAAATATGGAAATGAAGGCGTTTCCATCTCCATATGAAATGGATACGCACACAAAATATCTCCTCTCCCCTATTCTGAGCTAACAGGATTTCCCCTTTAATTTCCAGACCCAGTAGGAATGCCAAAGTTAGAGATATCTTATTGGTTCAGCCAGAATTTGTTTCCCTCTGCTGCAGCCGCTAAAAGAAATGCATAAACTATTCAAACCATTACAAATGTCATTTGCAGATTCATTAATCTTTCTTCCCAAGAAATGAACACCACAGCAAAACCACTGAAAAAGGTAACTTATCCCTCAACTATTTAAACATGTCAAAAATGACACCTTCCCTCCATTAACTTCCAGACTATTCAGAGATACACCAGTGTACAATCTTAGATATCTGAGGCAATAATTTTTTACCCACAGGCTGAGACTGAAAGAGGTCCAATGGGATCAGGGTGTTACCCTGGTTAACAAATTCAAGAAATAAGAGGATATGAGGGAAATCCCGACAGAAAGAATCAAAAGAAAGTGAGGTTGATGAGGTAAGGGTGAGAGAGGAAGGAGAATGGGAAAGTGGGAATGTTAAATGTAAGTAAAGTTACAGTAAACCAGCATATACAAGTAGCATGAAAACATGACAGGGGAAATGAACCTGCAGTTACCGAATGCACTCGCATCTGCCCTTTCAGTCAGAATGAGTTAAACATGTAGGTAGAGTGCAGTGATGTTTCTATTGTCAGAAGAAAAAGACCCCTGAGAGTGGGTCTTAAGGTGCAGAAGGTTCCATAACTGAAATGGAGGCTGGCAGCAGGGTGTTGTAAGTTAATCTTACCCCCATCATGTAATTAGTATGTCACTTCCTTAGGTGTGAGCAACACAGGCAGCAGAGGATTAGAGTTAGTACATGTGATACATTCTAGAAAAAAACTCAAATTGCTGTGAAGTCAGTGCCCCACCCCCAAAAAAATCTGGATAATGAAAAGAACAACACTTTGAAAGTACAAAATAGCCATTTTTTTTCATTCTGTGTTTAGTTCTTTTATGCTGCCACACTGGAGACTTCTTCAGAGTAATTAAATACATTAGAATATAATTTAAGCAGCCTAAAGAGAAACCACATGATCAACAGTTAAGCAATCTGCAAAATAACTGGTCATCAATTGATACTGGTTGTACTGAATGGTTTACATTTTCTGAGTGCTTGCTTTTCATGTGACTCAAATGACAGATGCATTAGCATGTTGCTCACAGGCATGCAGTCTGAGTTATCCTTATGAAGGGGGGTATAGCAATGCTCACGCTTGATGGAGAGCAGCACAAATCAAGGCTCAAATGGAAGATGCATTAATTAAAAAAAGTATAGTTGTGTTGTTGTTGTGTCTTTCAGCTTTACCCGGTTAGGGGTCGCCACAGTGGAACTCCAGTCCGCTAATGACCTGCAGTAGATTTTTACGTGCCGAGTTTTCAGCTCTGACGCACAACCTTCAACAAAGGTACACCCATCCATGCACATAGAAGACGCTCTAGCTGAGAATCGAACAGAACAATGTCGTACTGTGAGGCGACAACGCTACCGCAGCACCACCACCGCAGTTTAAAAAAAAAAGTACAGTTGTGTACATTTACCATAAATGTAGATGTCTGAGTGTATTCACTGCTGCAGTCATCACATTTGGGTTATCTGCTTGCAGTAGCCCTCAGTTGGCCTGTTTAACAAAGTCTTGGGTCCTGCATCGGTTGCTGTCCCTGCTTCCATGATGTCAGGTCGTCAGGGGTATAAAACATGCAGTCGACGCCATTACATCAGTTTTTCTTGCCCCAGATGTCAGGTGCCCCCCCCCCAATGGGAAGCAATTAAATCTATAAATATACAAGGTTATACCTCCAACAAAAAAGCAAATACACCCAAAAAGCTTTTGAGCATAGTAAAGGAAAGTAGAGGTATAGCCAAAAGAAGAAAGGGGGCTGGAGGGAGGGTAACCAAGACTGCAACAATGAATACACTCGAACATCTACATTTATGGTAAGTGTACACAACTGTACTATGTACTTCGTGTTTCACTGTTGCAGTCATCACATTTGGGCAGATTCCCAAAGCTAAGGATGGGAGGAGGAATTTAGATAGCATTAGGACCAGCTATAAGGCCCTGCAAGACTACAGTGGCAAAGCCAGCTCTGGATTTAGAGACAATTGGCAGATTGTAATGCTTGGTTTAAGTATGTACAGAACTCCAGGTAGCAGCTTCTAGGATGTCCCTGGTACGGACGCCTCTGTGAAAGGCTGTAGAGGTAGATGTAGCCCTGGTTGAGTGGGGTCTGATCCCTGTGGGATAGGTTTTGCATGGTGCTTGTAGCAGAAATTAATGCAATGGCCTATCCATTTGGAAATGGTTTGCTTTGAAATAGCCTTCCCCTCTGCCCCTGCAGCAAATACCACCAGCAGTTGATCAGATTTTCTTTGACATTTAGTCCTGTCCAAGTAGAATCTAATTTGTCTGTGCACATCTAGAGAGTGCAGTATCCGTTCCCCTTTATTCTGTGGATTAGGAAAGAAGGTTGGCAAATGAATGGACTGATTAAGGGCCACACTGGATACCACCTTGGGCATGAAGGAGGGATTGGTCCTGAGGGACACCCTGTCCCCATGAAAGATGATGAAAGGCTCCACTGCCATGAGAGCCTGTAATTCAGATACCCTTCTTGCTGAAGTGATTGCTAAAAGGAAAGCTGTTTTCCAAGAGAGGAATTTTAAATCCACAGTGGCAGCTGGCTCGAAAGGAGGAAGGGTGAGCTTTTCCAATACAAAGTTAAGGTCCTAGGCTGGAGTTGGGGCTCTCCTCGGTGGTCGCAGATTTGTGGCCCCTCTGTGGAGCTGCTTAAGCAGTGGATGACAGAAGAGGGGAGGTTCTGTGTTATAATGAGCTGAAATGGCTGAGGCATGAATTTTGATGGAGGAGAAAGGCAGGCCCTTGTGAAGCATCTCAGTTAAGTATTGTAACATCTGAGGTAAATTGGGCACTGCTGTGCTCATCCCTTGATCTTGGTTCTAGGCACAGAATCTTTTCCATTTTTCAGCATAAGATTTTCTAGTACTAGGCCTCCTTGCCTCTAAAATGATATCCATCACTGGTTTACTGAGGGATGGTAAAGGAGAGATTAGGTAATTAGCCAGGCTGCTAGGGTCAGTGTATGAAGCTGAGGGTGCAGAATCTGGTTCTCCTGCTGAGACAATAGGGTGGTGCAATCAAAATCGTCCTTTGTTTGTCTTGTTTGAACTTTAGTAGTACTTTGGAGAGCAGAGGCAGAGGAGGAAAGTCATAAACTGATAGGTTTTTCCAGCTAAAGGACAGAGCATCCACTTTCCAAGCTTGTTTGTGGAGAGTCCTTGTGCAAAATTTGTCCAATTGATAGCTCTGGGGGAAGGCAAACAGGCCTATACCTGGGCTCCCCCATTTGCTTGTCAACAAGTTGAAAATCCTTGGTTCCAGTTTTCACTTGTGTGGGTGCATGATGTTTCTGCTTATTTCGTCTGCTAGTGCATTTAGTTTTCCTGGCAGGAATTGAGCTTGTAGATGCACTTGGTAGCTCAGGGCTGTGTTCCACAATGCCATGGCTAGTCTGCAGAGGGGGTAAAAATGTTTACCCCCCCTGCTTGTGTATGTACCACATAACAGTGGTGTTGACAAGAAATGCAATTAACTTTTACTGACATCAGTAAGGAGCAAGAAAAAGTTTCCCCAACGGGGTACATAGCTTTAGTTGAAGACTTTGGTTCTGAAACTCGAAAATGAAAATTTCAGGAGTCGGCCGACCGGCACTTATGAGCTGCTTCTGCTTCGGGCACCGCACGGCAAGAAAGACTGATGTAATGGCGTCGGCTGCATGTTTTATACCCCTGATGACCTGACATCATGGAAGAAGGGACAGCAACTGACGCAGGACCCACGGCTTTGTTAATCAGGCTGACTGAGGGCTACTGCAAGCAGATAACCCAAATGTGATGACTGCAACAGTGAAACACGTAGAACATCAGTACAGCAGCTGAACAGTTGTTATAGGTTTTCTAACAGCATGCCTGACATACAAGAAGAGAAGGTGAGGAATGTTAATGCAATGCAAAGGGTAGAGTCTGAGTTTTCTCTTCTGGCAGTTGAATCTGAAACAGGAATCAAGACTGACAGCAGATTAAGCTTATTTAAACAGCAGTTAGACTCCAACACAGGTGTCACATGTGCTGCAAATATAAGTCATGGGGAAACAATTGTAAGCCTGACAGAGGTGTAAACACTATCACCTTTTTATTTTGGTTGGTCAGGAGCTGTCTAGGTTCAGACTAGTTTCTAATAACCACCGTAGTGTTTGATTGTTTGGTGGTGATGTGGTCATCCTCTTACCTAATGACAAAAATGACACCCACTTTTTGAATGACAATAGGGACTGAAATCCAAGATAAAACAAAGGAAGAGGAGTAAAGCTCAGAGAGCCCAAGACAGTAGTGTCTGCGTGTGTGTGTGTGTGTGTGTGTGTGTGTGTGTGGGGGGGGGGGGGGGGTAGTAGCAGTCATGAACAACTGTGACCTTGCACTGGTGTCTGGACACATGATAAATCAGTTAGAACACCGAAATACAAGGCCAGTGTACCATGGTACTATTACAGGAGTGAGTGCCTGACTTGCACAAATTCTGCAGTGAAGTCACTGATGACATCAACAATGAGAGACCTTGTGCTTGTACTTCCATAGATAGTGCCACATTACAACCAGAAGCCTGTACATGTGCTGCAACACGAATGAAACTTGTTTTGGAATTTAGATCAGGTATTATTGTTTTTAAGGTATTTATCTTAGGCTGGGGAATATGGATAGAGGTCTATAGCACGACAGCTGTCATTGGATAGGTGCTACAACAATGGGAATAATTATACCATCTTGTAAGTAGCAGACTCACATTAGTGTCAAAATTATACTATCTTTGTAAGTAGTAGACAAAGTAGAGGATAACAGATGTGTGTCAGAAGCTTGCTAATTAAGGCTCTGCATCTTTAGGAAAAGATGGTGAATTAAGGTGAACATCTTTTTCAGCTGCTTCTAAGTGAGGCAGAGAAAGAAGAATTTTTTTCACTGTCATGTTTATATTTAATTAAACACACAGAAGGTATGAAGAACTGTGCAATGTCTGCCAGTCCAAAAATCATATTCTATCATCCATCTTTCCCACGGCACAGAGGCCATTTCAGCTATATCAGCTAGAATTAAATAACTTATTTTGTTATCACAGTTGTAATATCTGCAAATGTTGCTTCTGTGTGTTATGTTTACCAGACCAAGCAAAGGACTAATTTAACTTGGGTCAGTGTGTTACTCTAAACTAGTCTAGACTGATTGTTCTCTAGCAGTGTATGAAAAATTACTTGACCAGCTTTTTACTACAAAAACTGTGTTAATCCTGAATAACTAAGAAAAAAAAAAAAACACTCATATATACATAAATAAAGGTTATCTTAACTGAACTGTTATATTTATACTGAACCACAGAAGACTCTTTAATATAGATAAACAAAACTTTAGATCATCTGATAGTCAAAGCAAAGCAAAGGACAGTCTACTGAAAGAAGCACATTTCAGATAATCTGGCTGGGTCACTTTGTTCTGCAGTTCAAACACAGCATCTTGGACTTTCGCAGTATTGCTAAGTTTTTCAAAAATATGACTACCATTTAGGCCCTGATGACAACTTGCACGATCAACATTATATGAACAAAATACTTCATATGAGACATATGCAAAGAACACCAAGCCCTAACTATTCAGTTCAGGTTCAGGCAAGCTAGTTCCTCTGCCTGACAAAACCTTATACTTTTATGATGGTTCAGGTTACTCAACATGAACAGATTCCTTATGATGGGTCAGATTATTCAGCAAGAACATATACCTGAAATGCCTTTGCGTTATGAATTCCTAACTCTGAATGACTCCAATATTTACATCCTGTGCTTTAGAATAGTCAAACAGACATCCACATTCAGTGTTGTCATTTGTAATTGAAACGCAAAATTCTGAAGGAAGAAATATTTGCTAAAATAGAAGTCATGTCTAATGTAGCCAGCTTCTTCAATGACATATAGCATGGAACACCACTTGAATTCATCTAGACCAAGCACAGGATGAAAACATTTGTCTTTAGTTCATATATAACTTGTCCACTACATTCAGAATCATTATCTAGTTAAGTGACAAAATCAGTAAGCAGATGAAAGACTGAAGGAATTGAACCCAAGTCTGTAGGAAAAGCTCAATAGAAGCTCACCTGTAGTAAACTGCCAGCACTACTCTATTCAGTCACCAGCAGGTTCATATGATGCTATTAATAACAAAAGGAGCATGTAACTCCAACTTATATGTAGAATTCAAATTTGATGAAAAATAATCTTTGAAAAAAATGCACATGGAGCAGAAAGGCTTAGATACATATATTACTGCAGGAAGGTATCCCTGAATCAGAATATCACTGATTTTTAAAATGGCAACTAAAACTAATTTAGGTGCCAAAATCTTCTTCAGAAGAGCAGATAGCAGGATCTCACACACCCTACAGCAAACTAACGCCACTAGTGACATTGTGGGACTTCCAGTGTTCTTTGTAGATGAGCACATATGTAGATATTAACAGTTAGTGGCCTGTGCACTTTCTGTCACTTGCTAATGGAAATGCATGTTGTTCTTTCTAGTGATGAGAAGTTCTCCACTAAAAGCTAAATGCTGTTCTCCTTAATTGCTGTTGATTACCAGTAATACCAGGACACTTCCATTCTATGACTGGCAAGTGATGAGTTGTGCTGGGTCATATTATGCAGAATGCCCATGGTAAAAATCACTTGAGTTGTCATATTTACATATAAATACATTAACAAAAAGTGAAAACTAGGAACCAGGCAACTGGTCATCCTTTCCATGATTTTATGTCAAGCATGGCTGCACTAAAACCTCAGTATTACAGACCATTGTTTGGCTTTCTATGCAGTTCTGTAGTGCAGACTAGAAGGGGAAGTAACAATGAGAAGAGGTGTGTTTTTTATTTGCTGTTATATAGTCAGACATGTCTAAATGCCTAATACCACAATGCCACTTTCCCCACCATAATTAGGTCATTATTTACCATTATACCATGACCCCCCATTAATATTCCAATTTTAAAACACTGTCTCGCTATGTTAAAAGAGTTTAACATAGCGACACAGCTTTAAAAAAAGCAACGGAGATCTCCGTTGCTTTTTTAAAGCTGTCTCGCTACGTTAAACTCCTTTAACATAGTGACACAGGTGTAAAAAGCAATGGAGATCTTGCTTTCTCCGTTGCTTTTTTTTTAAACCTGTATCGCTATGTTAAATGGGTTTAACATAGCGAGACAGCTTTAAAATAAGCAACGGAGATCTCTGTTGCTTATTTTAAAGCTGTCTCGCTATGTTCACAGGTTCATAGGTTCATACTAGGCTATCTGCCCTGGGGCAATTATAAGCCTAGCCCGATTCTGTATGGCTTACGCCACCCCTTGATTTGAGTATACTGTGCCCTTTTTAAGGTTTAGTTTACTGTGCCTCTGTCTAATAGTGACACGAGTAATCCCTGGGACAAACCTACGATCCCCCATCCACCTATCAAGATTCTTCTTGAAGAGATTCAGTGAGGTGCTCTGCCTCACATGAACTGGAATTCTATTCCAGAGTGAAGGGAGCCTCTGGGTTATGAACCTGTCCCTCCAGCAAGTTCTATTTATTTCTGTGCTGAGGTTCAAGTCCCTCGAGCGTGTGGCTCTACGGGATTTAGTTTTACTGAGGTGGAGCATGTCCATTAATTCTGGATTTGACATAGCTTTGTATGTCAGGCATAGATCGCCTCGAAGTAGGCGGTATGCAACTGAGTAGAGCTGGAGTTTTTTTAACCGAGCAGCATATGGCATCTGTTTGAGACCCTTGATCCTCTTGGTGAGATACTTTTGGGGTCTTTCTAATTGCTGCAGGTGTCGGGTAAGGTACATCCCAAAAGGGGCATTGTATTCTATGATGGGCCTGATGAGGGATGAATAAAGGGGCACGATTACCTCTCTTGATCTAGATGTGAAACCCTTCGTGATGAGGTGGGCTATGTAGAAGGTCTTTCTAACCACTTTGGCAATGTGGTTTTCAAATGAGAGATTGCTATCAACTTGGGTCCCCAGGTCCCTAATAACTTTCTCTGTACTTAATGGGTTTCCGACTATGTGGTAATTTGTGGGCACATTGTTTTTGCCAAAGGGTATGACTATACATTTTTTGGCATTTAGCTTTAAACCATGGCGCTGGCACCAGTTATCTGTCTCTGTGAGACCTTTTTGAAGGGTGTTTGTGTCAGCTAGAGAGTTGATTATGGCACCCAGTTTGCAGTCGTCTGCGAACTTGGTGAGCCATAGTCCTCCCATGTTTGCCTGTACCTCGGAAAAGTATATACCAAACAAGAGTGGTCCCAGGACAGAACCCTGTGGGACGCCACTTGTGACTGGTTTCGAGTCGGACATGGCTCCAGCAACTCTCACTCTGTGGGTTCTGTCTTTGAGCCAGTTTGCGACCCATCTTGTGACATAGGGGTTTATATTTAAGCTGGATAGCTTATCTATGATGCCCGAGTGGGGTATTGTGTCAAATGCCTTTGCAAAGTCCAGATAGGCTGTGTGGACTACCTTCCCTTCATCTATGGCTTTGGTGACTGTTTCGAAGAAGTCAACCAGGTTCAAAAGGCAGGATCTGCCCTTGACAAAGCCGAACTGGGTAGGATCTAGTGTCTGTAGGTCCCCAATGTCTTTGTTTATGAGCTCCATGATGATCCTCTCCATAGCCTTGCAGACTAAGCTAGTCAGGCTTATGGGGCGATAGTTTCCAGGGTCCGTAGAGGCTCCACCTTTGTGGAGTGGGATCACTGTTGCTGTATGCCATTCTGTGGGCACATATCCTGTAGTGAGGCTGAGATTGTATAGCTGTTTTATTTGAGGGATTAGTTCCTCTTGGAGTTCATGTAGGACGCAACCTGGGATGCCATCTGGTCCCATGGAAGCAGTGCTTTTTGCTTTGGAGAGGGCAGCCTTCACCTGAGCATCAGAGATGTTTGGGAGGCAGCCCTCTGCCGAGATAGATAGTTGCTCTTTTGGGGTGGAGAAGTTTGCACTGAACCTGTCTGCCAGGATATTGGCGATGTCTGTGGGTTCAGTGTATTTTTTGTCATTTAGAATCAACTCAGAACAAGTCTGGGAGTTGCATCCCAGGTTTCTAACATAACTGAAAAAAGCCTTATGATTGTCTTTGGTGTCCTGTGCAATTTTTCTCTCGAAGCTGGCCTTGGAGGATTTTATGAGGGATCATAATTTTTTGCTAGTACTGATCAGAGATGCCTTCCCTATTAGGGAGTTTGCTCTATCATGTAGTAGCTTCCTCCTTCTGTTGTACAGTTTATTTATGGCAGGGGTCCACCAGACTGGACGCCTGCCTTTGGATGATTGGGTCTTGGTTTTGTTTGGGATAGCATGATCCATGCATTCCTATCCTCAATATGTTAAACCCATTTAACATAGCGAGACAGGTTTAAAAAAAAAAGCAACAGAGAAAGCAAGATCTCCATTGCTTTTTACTGTTTCGCTATGTTAAATGGGTTTAACATAGCGAGACAGCTTTAAAATAAGCAACGAACATCTCCGTTGCTTATTTTAAAGCTGTCTCGCTATGTTAAACCCATTTAACATAGCGAAACAGTAAAAAGCAACGGAGATCTTGCTTTCTCTGTTGCTTTTGGCCACAGCTCTGATGTACTGCATACGCATGCGCAGTACATCAGAACTGCCGCGGATACCAGACAGCTGCGGAAGGGCAGCAAAGAGGCATTATACAATGCCATTATTTAAGAAAAGAAATTATTTATTTTATTAAATAATGTCATAGTATAATAGCAATAACCCACTTCTGGGTGTGGGTAATGCGGGATTTACCCACGGTTGTCTTTGTTTGGTCCCTCGGGCTTCGCTCTTGGGACCAAACCACGCCAACCGTGGGTAAATCCCGCATTACCCACACCCAGGTGTGGGTTATTGCTATAGTATCTGTCAACAGCATAGGTGCTGTCAATTACTCCAGCATAAGCACTAAAGCAGTTTTGAAGAAACCACAAAGAAGATGAGTAAGAAGTAGTCATTGTGTAAAAAAAGCATAAATGCTAACTGGCACTCAACAAAACAACCATCAGGAAGGGTTCACAGAAAGTCTATTCAGATACTGTGAGGTTCTCTAGTTCGATCCTCGGCTGGGGTGCCTTCTGTGCGGAGTCTGCATGTCCTCCCTGTGGTCGTGTGGGTTTTCCTCCGGGTGCTCTGGTTTCCTCCTACATCCCAAAAACATGCTGTAGGTGGATTGGACACTCTAACCTGGCTCTAGGTGTGAGTTTGTGCATGTGTGTGCCTTCTGTGAAAGGTTCGGTGCCAGACTGGCAACTCGACACTGTAAAACTTCACTGCCAATCATGAGCAGACAGGTGATCCGCTGTGATGACCACTAACCGGGAAAAAGCCAAAAAAAGAAGAAGATTTGACCTTATTCTTTGATATGTGAGTGATGGAAGCAGCTTCAAAATCTGTATAAAAGCTGAATCTCCACGTGATTGAAAGCCCAAAACTGGAAATGCCTATAACAATGTTATATAAGTATGTTACCCTAAATGACAGGTTGTTCTTCTTCTTTTGGCTTTTCCCAGTTAGGGGTCGCCACAGCAGAACTCCAGTCCACTAATGATTGGCAGTAGATTTTTACAGCGCTGTGGTGCCAGCCCGACACCCAACCTTCAATGAAGGCATGCCCATTCACGCTGTCTTTCAAACACCACTCGACCGCAGGGAGGACATGCAGACTCCACACAGAAAGCACTCCAGCCAAGAATCAAACAGGAGAACCTCTTGTTGTGAGGCGACAACGCTACCGCTCCACCACTGCAGCTACCAAAATAAAGTTGTAGTAGCAATAACGGGACATATTACTGAGGAAAGTGTGTTTCTCTTATTTAGTCTGAGTTCTTTAAGTAAACTATTGTTCATAACAGGCCAGAAGTAATTTTTTTTAACAAAGCGCTTTGTAAACCTTTTACTATACCACAACCAAAATAAATATACTATTTACTACTGTGACATTACCTTGGGGTAATGTGTTGAGTCCATAGACTTTATTGGGGCACCTTTGCACATGTGCAGTGGTGGACTCATTAAAGTCTATGGACACAATACACATTTTTCTGACACGCCACTACAGTTAAAATGTACTGTTTTTTCCCAGTGACATCAATATATAGAAATCATATTTTTAAGTGCTTTTCTTGTTGAAGTACATCAGGAAAATGCTCCCTAATGAGTAAAGGTGCTGTTTGGCAGATTTTGCAACTGGTGCTAAGGCAAAGAATTGAAAGCACTGGAAAACCACGTCATTTGACTGTGATCTCATTGCTTGAATGAAAATCAACACATTAAAATCAAATGACCACTCACTACAACAGAGAGGTAGCAGCTAACCCCAAAGTGAGGAGTTTGTCTTGAGATCTTGTTTTCGAGTCAGAGTATGTGAACTGAGAAGAATGGCCAGCAGACAGATGCAATGATGGCGGTAGTACATATGTTGTACCAGAATGTCGTGGTAAAGGATGAACCAAGTAACAGGATGGAGCTCTCACTCTACCACTCAGTACGTGTCTTCATACTCACTTATTGCCACAAGCTTTACATACTGTCTGAAAGGAAGAGACCACTGGCACAAGCTGTGGAAATTATGTTTCAGTACAGTGTTACTTGATTTGGTTTCTGTGACGCAATGAAGGATTAGCGTCTAAAAGAAAGTGGCCACTGATGCAAGATGTGGAAAGGATGTTCCACTGCACAGTAGCTGGACACATTCTCTGTGACACAGTAAAGACTTTATTAAATGAAAAACATTGTGAAGAAGAGTCAGTTAAAGTGGTCTTGGCTAACTAGTAAGAATGCCCAGCGGGCACCTCCTGTGGGACGTATACCAGGTATGGTAAATCTGGGAGAGGTTCTTACTTTTTCTAAAAATGCCTGGATATGGCACACCACGGAATGAGTAAAACTATAGGCAGAACTAACATCACTCACCATCCAAAGCAATGAATGCAATTACACCAAAATGTCGTCATGTTCTTAAAATTACAAGCAATAGTGATTGTTTCAAGATGTAGTGACAGTACAGAATTAAGTACTGAAAAATTAAATTTATGTTAAGTAGCCTGAAGACTTTTTAAGCATTTTTTCATGAACTGGCACAAATAAAAAATAAACAGTTGTATGCATCTTAGTGCAAGGCATTAAAAGCATTTTTATATAATGCAGAATAACCCAGCACAATATGATCATGTACTGACAGGACTAAGCCTCCAAACTGCCCTCATCCAGACTTAATTTTACTCAGGCCAAGATTATGAATAACAAGGAACACTCTGTTGATAACTTCTAAAATGACTGGTTATGCATAAAGATGTGAAATATTTTACATGTCTCTGCACTTTTTTTAATTATTATTTCTGTACCTAAGCATTTGCATTTAGCATTGCAGTACTTGCATATTAAGCGTTTGGCAATCTGGCCCGTTCATTTTGGTAATTCCGTTGTTTCTTTTAAGACCATCAGTGACATATCATAGAACAATTTACTACTGCCTATTTCCTACTCTCTCTGTTTTGTTTATGCTGCCATAATTCTCTGCTACAGTGTGTTATATGTGTTCCTTTAATATTTTTCAACTAATTCATATATTCATCTTTCAGCTAGTTCCCTTGTTCTCTCTATGCCATTTAATATTTCCTTATCCTTGTACATCCCTTTTGCCCCTGCAATGAAAGCGCTGTTCAAACTTATCTTCATAACTAAGTTGTACTGTAACGCACACTGTCTGATGTACTAAAGCAGCATTATTGCACAACATTGCTACAGTATATGGCAGGGCTGTATTAGATCTTTGAAAGATAAGAAGTTTGTAGGTTGCCTTCACACACCAGGTGCTTTGATTCATTTTATAGTAATGACATTGCAGACTAGCAGTGGGGGAGGTGGTCTGCACTTATAAAGTGCCTTCCTTCAGATGACACATTAAAAGGTGAAGTCCCATCTACTTGAACTGAGCCTTACTAAAATGAGCAGAGGTGTCTTTACTTTTTAATAATCTAGAACACACATCAAATATCAAAAACTTCATACTTCTTCAGACTGTAACCCCCAGATAAACTTTTTCATAAAACTACAAAATTATCCTCAAAAATATCTAATGCATAATACAAACCTCATTAACTTTTACACTAAGTAAAGACATTTTAATGACTGCTCTTTTTATCTTTGCCACCTCTTAACTAACTACTATTTGTTACACAGTGCATTGGCTTATTGGTGAGTGGCCGCGGTGCTGCAGTGGTTAGTGTTGTTACCACACAGCAAGAGGTTCTCTGGTTCGATTTTCAGCTGGGGTGCCTTCTATTCAGAGTCTGCATGTTCTCCCTGCAGTCAAGTGAGTTTCCTCCAGGTGCTCCTGTTTCCTGCCACATTCCAAAGACATGCCGCAGGTGGACTGGACACTCTAAATTGGCCCTAGGTGTGAGTGTGTGCATGTGTGTGCCTTCTGTGGAAGGCTGAGTACCGGGCTGGCAACTCAACACTGTAAAACTTCACTGCCAATCATTCTGCAGACCATTGCTCTGCTGTGGCTACCCCTAATGGGAAACATCGGAAGGAGGAGAAGACTGGCTTGTTTTTTTTGAAAACAGCTATAGAATAACTGTGCAAAATATTGTTATTCAGTTAGCACTCTTAAAATATATATTGTTTGTATCTAAATTCCAAAATCCCTTAATCCTACAATGATTAGCAAAAAAAAAGTGAAAAACAAAAGATTTTGAGCAACTTCTTCCATATTATATCCCTTAAGGAGAATGTTACATCTCAATTTTGTATAAAATTTACAGAAAAATAAGAATCAAAACATTCTAATACACAAGTCATAAGCTATTTTGTATAAAATTTACCAAAAAAATAATAATCAAAACATTCTAATACGCAAGTCATAAACTATTTGCATCATAAACTATTTGCAACTCTTTTTTATTTAATGACTAGCCTCCCAATAAAAAATGCCTACAAAAATTCCAAACAACATATATAATATATTACATTTATATTGTTGTCTCAGTCTTTTTTTTTTGGTCACTCACCTCCACAACTTTCTGGAAATTTCTCCACTGTCCTGGCCAAACTATCCTTAATCAGTATAACTTTCACCTCTGGTGACCACAGGAAAAAATGCCACTGAATCAGAATAATAACATTGATGAAAGTAAACAAATAAATACATTTCATAATGAGAAGTGCTATAATGAACGCTTGCTTGCCAACATTTTAGAAACAAATTGGACATATGAATTCTACAAAGGGCACCTTGAGTAAGCAGTGGCGACAGCCTTGAGTCCCACAATGCCGTTACCAGTTTAAGTGAGAAATGGATGGGGGTTTGAATCCTGCTACTGTCACCAACTAATATTAAGTGCATAGGTTACAGCACCTGAATCCTCACTACTGCCACTAAATTTGCACATAAGAGAGTGATTAGCCTGCATCTATATTAAATCAGCGAAAGCTTAAAATAGCGAATGCTGACTTATCAACCCATTATGAATGAAACCTTACAATCCTGAAGTCACGGAACAGCGATTTTTTTTTCCCCAAGGAAAAAAATCACTGGGCCGTTTTCAGGACTTTGCCATTTCCTCCACTGTGGTGCAATCTCACAGTTGGTATATTTAAGTAGAGGGGTGGCGGTGAATCTCCCCCCACTTTATTTTGTGTTTTGAATTTTCTTTTTTTGGGGGGGCAGCGATTTTTTTCCCTGGGAATCGCTGTTCCGTGTCTTTGAGATTGTAAAGTTTCATTTATAATGGGCCAATAAATCAGCGTTCGCTATTTTAAGTGTTCGCCAATTTAATATAGACCTATTAGCCTTAAGTGCTTATGGCAAATGATAAATAAATAATGTTTTGAATTATGACCAAGAACTATCATGCCTGTATAAAGTTTACACTTTCAGCTATAAAACAGGATTAAAAGCATTGACTCCCCAGGATATTACAAAAACCATTTTTGCCAAGTATCTTCCAATGCAAAGTTAACAGTAGTAACTGAGACCTAATCATGCTGATATTCATATACATATACAACATTTCCCAGCCTGGACCACTGATAACTATTTAGCAAGAGGGCCTTTTTCCTGTATTCATGCAATTCTATCACCAAGCTTCCACTAAGAAAGCAAATACACCCTTTGAGAGGCAGTAAAAAATGTTATATTGCTAAATAAACCCTCTCGTAAACTTATGGAGAGCATGCATTATCCAGATTGGGGCCTGCTCTATGAAACAGCTTAACTCCTGAAATTAAAATCAAGAACGTACTCCAAGAGTTCAAATCATCCATAGCAGAACAACTCCAACAAGAGATAATTTGTAAATGCTTCAGGAACAATTTTATCCTCTCCAATAATTGTCTCCTATCACAAACATAACTGTTATTATGAGTAATACCTGAAGCTGTAGCATATCGTGCAGGGAATCTTTCTATATATTGTATATACTGTATGTAGAAAACCAAGTTTAATATGTAATGCACTAATTAGGTGATATCAATAATATTACTTCTACTTCAAGCCTAAACTTACTATAAATAATGTTTATTCCTCTGGGTACAATTCATACTCATAGTCTGATAGCACTTCTTAACCATTAAGTTAAACCTGTCTGATTATAACTTAGTATGCCACTTCATAAAACCTTGCTTAAGGTATAGAATAACCTATATTTTAAAATTGCATTAATTCATGTTCATTGTACCACTGAATCTACTGCAATACAAAGGAAACCTGTTACTTCCTTTTGTAACCGTATAACCTAGTTGTTAAGCAAATGAAATCTGATTCTAACAGACTGTATAAGTTAGCAACAGTTGCTAACAACTGTTGTCTATATTGTGCCTAAAAGGGCTCAAGTTGGGATTGAAAAGGGTCTTTAGAGAAGCTCACTTACTTGGTCAACAAATAAAAATAAATAAAGCAGATTACTAATTTGATACCAAGAGCTCAGCTACTGACAACTCCTACAAAGACCAAATCCAAAAAAGAGGCCATCTCCAAGAGTGATACCTGAGTTTATTGCAAATTCAAACCGGTTTCGGCAGTCTTACCTTCATCAGTGAATTTGCAATAAATTTGGTGCTGGCCTCTTTTTTGGATTTGGACTTTGCTTTTTGGCCGTTTGCACCTGCTCTACATGCAAAGTTCATTTGGGCTTGGAACTCCTACAAAGATCTATGAAATACTGAATTATAATAGCTGAAAGCCAGACATTCACACTTCATAAAAGGTAGATACCAATAATCGCATCAAATTTTGTGAGGATACTCTTCTCTAGTAAAGTAAAACATCAGCCGCAATCTTTTTATTATTGAACAAATAAAAAAAATGTACTGCTCTGATTATCAAAAGTAGATAGCACTGCAGCTGCAAAATGAAAAGAAAAACGTTTCCCACTGATGAACAAATAGAAAACAATTTAACTTAATTTGTTGTTATTTACATGGCACATGAAACACTGTTAGTTTGCATAGTAACCAGATACAGATTTGCTGTGTCCAGGACTATTTGTGGGCTTCTAAGCCCCCAAGCCTTTCTGTGTTGGAAGGAAGCCTTCTAGCTTAATTTTGTTTCTTAGAACTAACCAGTTTTTTAGTTTCAGCACTCAAGTCTGTTTCTTTGAGCTCAGCACTTTTTCAGAACTTATTGTAAACACTAAATAAGCTACAAATTACTACAGCACTCAAACTTTCCTCACTGCCTACAGGAAAACAGTTTCTAGTACTTAACAAATAAGCATCTATCCAGGCATGTCTATGGGTCAGCTTCCGGTGTTTTCTCCTGTCTACCTGATGAATCTGGGCATGTTGGGGCAATGCAGCAATTGCCTCATGTACACAGACAACCCTCTCCTCCTACCACCCAACACTACAACCTGTCAGAGATGCACTTATATAGCCAAACTGGAAGCAAAGCTCTCTTCACCTAAGACTGGACTACACAGTCAAGAGGAGAAGGTAAACACTTGCACCACACCACACTCAGCACATAGTCCCTCAAAACCTACACCACCAAAATACACACATAGAAACACAAAACACACACCTACATTCATGGAGGCTCTCAGTAAAAACCTGCCCAAGCAACAGGGACCTCCAAAGCAGAAACACAAGCAACCTCCACCCCCCAACACAACCCAAATGACACATAGCCCACAAACTCAGTTTGCCACTCAACCAAAGCCCATAAGGCATAACAGCGTACCCAACACTCTAGTCATAGGTGACTCTATAGTCAGGCACACTGATGTTCCACTCACCAGGCTAAACAAGGATAAAGTTACTGTCAGCTGCATGTCGGGTGCCAGGATCCACCACATAACGCATGCGCTCAGGTCACTCCACAACAAGTACAAACATGACTCTGCCATTGTCCATGTTGGTGTGAATGACCTGAGACATACCTCCCTGGACTACATGAAAAGGGACATGGAGGAGCTGAACAATCTTGTAGCCCAGACAGGTATGACCCTAGCCCTGAGTAGCATCCTGCCATCACCCAGAATGATATCACAGTACAAGGACAAAATGATTGACTTCAACAATTGGCTAAGCTTCTGGTGTCATTCTAAGGGGATCCAGTATCTGTCTGCCTGAGATGACATGACGACAAACCACAATGCTTTGCCAGAGATGGCCTGCACCTGTCCCCCTGGGATTCCGGATACTGGCTAAGGCTCTAGCCATCCCTATAGTGCCTTTTTTAGGCAAGGTTCAAATGACAAATTCACCACCATAACCGGTACAAGCAAGAAGAATCTGAGGGTATTGCTACTCGATGCTAGAAGTCTAAACCTCAAAATGCACTCACTCGAGGCACTCTTTAAAATGGAGAACATCGACATCTGTGCAGTGACAGAGACCTGGTTCATGGCTCCAGAGAGTACCCCTGCATTGCCAGGCTATAATTCATACCCCACATTTCGGCCACCTAACCTGGACCGAAACACTAAAGGTGGAGGCTTGTCCATATTCATTAAGGATATCCACACCTCCAGGCTAGTTGCTCAGCATAATGCATCCAAGATTATCCAAGTGCAACTAACTCTGGGCAAGACCGCAATCCAAATTGTAGCTTGCTACAGATCCCCCACCATGCCCCAGGATTCCCACTCCTCATTTCTTGATTCACTGGAAAATATTAGGGTACAACCTAACATCCTAATAATGGGTGATTTCAACTACCCCACCATTAACTGGGAAAACTACTCATGTACCAACTCTTGTGCTCAACATTTTCTGGAATTCATAAATTCCAACACCTTGGATCAACTTATCCACACCCCCACCAGGGGCAGCAATATCCTAGACCTGGTTATTACCAACAAGGGCAACCAGTGCTCCACACCACAGGTCAATTCCTCGTTGTTCAGATCCGACCACAAGCTAATCACCCTAGACATCCACATCCCTCCCAAACCCTCCATTAGGGAAACCACAGTAAACAATGTCTCCAAATTCAACTTCATGCTTCTTAAGACAGAAGTGGCAAGCTTCTCGACACCCATGCTGACGGACAATAGAGGTATGACTGCTGAATCCTACACAAATGCACTTTATAAGCACTTACACGAGTGCATGGATTGTGCAATCCCTAACAGAACCAAGATGCCATCCTCCAAGAAAAGGAAGCCAATTTCATGGTCCCCTGCCATAAACAAACTCTACAACAGAAGAAAAAAACTGTTGCAAAAAAGAGTAAAATCCCATGATTGGAGAAACTCCCTGGTCAGCCTCAGTAAGAAGCTGAGATCCCTCATAAAATCCTCCAAAGCTAGTTACGAAAACAAAATTGCCACTGACTCTAAAGACAACCACAAAGCATTCTATAGCTATGTCAAGAATCTCAATGGCAACACTCAGATCTGCTCTGAGTTACAGTGCAATGGCACTAAATATACAGAACCAACTGATATTGCCAACATCCTGGCAGATAGGTTCAGTGCTAATTTACCCCCATGTCATCCCCTAAAGGGCCCATCTCTATACCAGAAGAATGCAAAGTTCCTGTAATCACGGCTGCACAGGTAAAAAACACACTATCCAAAGCCAAGAACACAGCATCCATGGGACTTGACAACATCCCAGGCTGTGTTCTACATGAACTACAGAACAAACTGGCACCCCACCCAAGTACCATGTTCAATCATAGCCTCACCTCAGGCTATGTGCCCACTGAATGGTGCACAGCGATGGTTATCCCACTCCACAAAGGGGGAGCCACCATGGACCCTGGAAACTACAACCCATTAGCCTAACGAGCCTGGTCTGCAAGGCTATGGAACGTATCATCAGGAAACTTATAAGCAATGACACTGGTAATCTCCAAACTCAAGACCCCACCCAGTTCGGGTTTGTAAAAGGAAGATCATGTCTCCTAAACCTGATAGACTTCTTTGAAGCAGTCACCAAAGCCATAGATGAGGGTAAGGTGGTTCACACAGCCTATCAAGATCTCGCCAAGGCTTTCAACACCATCCCCCACTCTGGAATTATAGATAAACTCACTAAACTAGGTATAAATCTCTATGTCACAAGATGGATTGCCAACTGGCTCACTGACAGAACCCATACTGTGAAAGAAGCAAACTTCAAATCCAACTTCAGACCAGTGACAAGTGGAGTATCACAGGGTTCAGTCCTGGGTCCTCTCCTGTTTGGTATCTACTTCTCTGAAGTACAGGCTAACACAGAAGGTCTTTGGCTAATGAAGTTCGCAGATGACTGCAAACTAGGAGCCATAATCAAAACTCCAAAAGATGTGGACATCCTACAAAAGGGCCTTGCTGAGACAGATGCCTGGTGTCAAAGCCATGGCCTCAAGCTCAATGCCAAAAAGTGCATTGTCATCCCTTTTGGTAAAAACTTTGTACCCATGAACTACCACATAGGCGGTAGTCTACTTAACACCGAAAGTGTGATAAGAGACCTTGGGACACAGGTGGACAGTAGTCTCTCCTTTGATAATCACCACAGTAGTCAGGAAATACTTCTACGTGGCACACCTCATCACAAAAGGTTTCTCATCCAGGAAAAAAGAGGTCATTGTTCCCCTCTACTCATCACTCATTAGACCCATTATAGAGTACAATGCCCCTTTTGGTATGTACCTCATAAGACATCTGCAACAACTGGAAAGGCCGCAGAAATACCTCACAAAGAGGATTACCGGCCTCAAACAGATGCCTTAAGCAGACCGTCTCAAAAAAAACGCAGCTCTACTCTGTTGCATATCACCTACTCAGAGGCAATCTCTGCCTAACACACAAACCTATGTTAAAACCAGAGCTTTTAGACATGCTCCAGTTAAAGAAATCCCAATCCCTACGAGCTACATGCTCTAGGGACCTAAACCTTGTCACCACAATAAACAGAACATGCTGGAGGGATAGATTCCTATCCAAGAGACTTCCCATACTCGGGAACAAACTACCTATCTATATCAAACAAAGCTCCTCATTAGCACTCTTCAAGAAAAATCTTGATGATTGGATGGGAGATAGGAAATTCACCCCGGGGATCACTTCTGTGGCTCTGCTCGACAGTGGCACAGGAAAATAATTTTCTTGGGTAGCGAAAGCCAGGGTACCTTTTGGCTAGGCTTATATAGGCCCTAGGGCCAATAGCCTAGTATCTACCTATGAACCACTGTTATACCTGTGATATACTCTCATGGGTAGAGTCATCATGACTCATAAAAGAGTACAAGTGAAAAGACTACTTAGCCTAACTTGTTCTGCATTTCTGCATGTCTTATTAACTTTCAGACTATCAATGGAAGCTGGTATTTGTATGTAACAACAGATCTCCCTGCTTGGTTTATTTCCTCTGACGCATTTTTAATTAAACATCAGATATGCAGGCTAGTCAACAAGTGATCTATCTTCAGATATAAACTGAAGATAATATTGCATTAAAAATATGGACTGCAGTAACATACATAACAGTAACTGTCTCCTACATAATAAGCACAACAGTATTAATTCATACGGTTATAAATTAGCATGTGTTTTCAGGAACAGTCAGACAGTGCCATGCTGTTCATAGGCTGGTACTAGGCTAACAGTCCTAGGGCCTATACCAGCCTAGCCATAACAATTCCCTGGCTATTTCTTCCCACAATATTTACTTCCCTGGACCCCTGTCTAGCAGGGCGAATGATGTGATCCCCAGGGTGAATTTCCTATCTCCATCCAATCATCAAAGTTCTTTTTGAAGAGGGCCAAAGAGGCGCTCTGCTTGACATGTATGGGCAGTCTATGCCAGAGTCTGGGGAGTCTCTGGGTCAGGAATCTATCCCTCAAGCATGTTTTGTTCATTGTGATGACAAGGTTTAGATCCCTGGAGCGTGTGGCTCTGAGGGACTGGGATTTCTTTAAGTGTAGCATGTCCAACAGCTCGGGGTTTGACATGGCCTTGTAAGTTAAGCAGAGACCGCCTCTGAGTGGATGATATGCGACAGAGTATAGCTGGAGTTTTATTTTATACGGTCAGCATACGGCATCTGCTTTAGGCCTGTGATTCTTTTTGTGAGGTATTTCTGTGGCCTTTCCAGTTGTTGCAGATGTCTTGAGAGGTACATACCAAATGGGGCGTTCTATTCTATAATGGGTCTAATAAGGGATAAGTACAGTGGGACAATGACCTCCTTTTTTCTAGATGAAAAGCCTTTAGTAATGAGGTGGGCCACATAGAAGGATTTCCTGACTGTTGTAGTGATGTGGTTACTGAAGGTGAGACCACTGTCCACTTGTGTCCCTAAGTCTCTTGTCACACTTTCGGTGTTTAGTGTACTGCCCCCTATATGGTAATTCATGGGTACATTTTTTTTCCCATACAGGATAACTATACATTTCTTGGCACTGAGCTTGAGCCCATGGCTCTGGCACCAAGCATCTGTTTCTGTAAGGCCCTTCTGTAGAATATCCACATCATTTGGGGATTCAATAATGGCTCCCAGTTTGCAGTCATCTGCAAACTTTTGTTAGCCAGAGTCCCTTAGTGTTGGCCTGTACTTCAGAAAAGTAGATGCCAAACAATAGCGTTCCCAGGACTGAACCCTGAGGTACTCCACTTGTCTGGAGCTGGATTTGGAGTTGGCTACTTTTACAGTGTGGGTTCTGTCAGTAAGCCAGATGGCATCCCATTGAGTGACGTAGGGATTAATTCCCAGTTTAGTAAGTTTATTTATGATTCCAGAGGGGGGGGTGGTGTCAAAGGCCTTGGCGAGGTCCAGATAGGCTGTGTGGACCACCTTTCCTTCGTCCATAGCTCTGGAAACTGATTCGAAAATGTCAGTCAGGTTCAGGAGACAAGATCAGCCCTTCACGAACCCAAACTTGGTGGGGCCCAGTGTTTGAAGGTTGCCAATGTCTTTGTTTATAAGTTCCATGATAATATGTTCCATGGCCTTGCAGATCAAGCTTGTCAGACTGATACGGCGGTAGTTCCCAGGATCCAAGGTGGATCCCCCCTTGTGGAGTGGGATAACTGTAGCTGTGTGCCACTCAGTGGGCACAAAGCCTGAGGTGAGGCTATGATTAAACATGACACTTAGGTGAGGTGTCAGTTCATTTTGTAGTTCATGTAGTACAAAGCCCGGGATGTCATCTAGTCACATGGATGCTGTATTCTTTGGTTTGGAGAGTGCAGTTTTTACCTGTGTGGCTGTTATTACCTGAATTTGGCAATCTTTCGGTATTGAGATTGGTCATTTAGGGGGTGAGAGTGGGGTGAAGTTGGCACTGAATTGATCTGCCTGGATATTGGCAATATCCTTGGGATCAGTATATTTAATGCCATTCTGTTGTAGCTCAGAGCAGATCTGAGCATTGAAATTTAGATTCTTGACATAGCTATAGAATGCCTTGTGGTTGTCTTTGGAATCAGTCAAATCACCCTATCTGCTGCTTGCTATATACTAATGTTAACATATTACAACAGATACCACACTGTAGACATAAAGGGGTGCTACTGAGGACACTTAAAGTTAGCAGGTAGCATTGGAAATTCATATCTAATAACTATTCAATGGTTAACACAGAATGACACTGATATTAACAAATGAATAACACAGAAAATATATAAAAGTATAAAGTGTGGTCCTCCCCCATCATGTATGTTTACTTTACAACATAAACTTTAAAAAGTACCTACTAATGAAATTGTAGAGTAAGGTTTATAATCAGGGAGAGAGGTATGCATGTGCAGGTTTTTATTATTTTCATAGCCCATACAAATATCCTGTATTTGCTATACAAAATAACCACTGAAATCAGATATAACCACAAGAACCAGTATAGCCAGAAACTGAAAAGATATGTTAATCTTCTGCCCAGTGCTACTATCCAAACAGCACGATAACTAGATAATGTTATGTCTTTTGTATATTTTACTCCATACTAGCACGGCGGTGTTGCCATAGTGAAATGATTTTGTTTTTAACTTAATTTTCTCTTTACAACACTGTATTCTGCGTCTTTAGAAAATGATTTGTTTTTATCCACGCTCTTCTTTCCACTTTTCTGTCTATTTACTTAGAATAGTAGCTAGGAATGACTTGTGGTACTGACTGTTGGGCTGCACCCCCAAGTCCCCCCAGCCCCCTAGGTAAAAAAGAAATCTGAATTTTAATTCAGAAAGGTTAAATAACATTTTAAAATAGTCGACTGTATGACTTTTGTATTGCTCAGAGGATATCCCAAGCAAACAAAACAACAATAACAATAACAACAACAACAACAAAATTTGTCTAGATCCACTCACCCAGCTGTTTTGAAAACAGCCTGGCACCAGTCCAGTGTAGGCTTGCTCCACTAAATGAAAAAGCTCTTGAGGACGTCAGCAACATCACTTATGGTACTTCACACTGGTCTGGAGCATTAATCAGCGAGAAGCTCTGCTATTGGATCAATCTGCCTCAGGTGACTGAGACTGCCTAACTAAAAGCAAAGGGAAAAAGTAACATGCCAACAGAGGCACAAATATGAAAGCTGCTACTACCAGCATTAAGAAGGTAAGTCTTTCATTTCAGTGTGTGTGTGTGTGTGGGGGGGGGGGGGTATGTGGATATGTTACAGCAGCAAATCACACTTGTTGCTAAACTCTAGATTTTGGATGTAATACAGGGATCACTTGACAATCTGACAGCCGTCTTAAAGCAGAATTTGTTCCTGACAGGAAATTATCACTGCCAGTTATATCCTTCTGTTGAAAAGATCTCATCAAAACTAGCAGTATATTTCCATACAATATCTGGTATCATGTACCATTTATTTTTCAGAACCTTGGATAACTGCAGGGGAGTATCTGCATTTGTCAGAAAACACCGTCAGCTCACATGAAATTATCCAGAACCCTATCCTGGAGTTTCTGGAGATCCAAATCAGCATTAAAAAAATCCCAACTATTGCTTTATCAGACTTCCATAATGAAAATTATCCTAATACCACTGTGGGGTTAAATATCAAACCAAGTACCTTTATGCTAGGAAGCTTCAAATTACCAAAGCACTGTCTGGCATACTTGCACCTCTAAAAATGGATATCATCAGCATTTTCCAGACTGTATTAATACCACTGCACAGGAGTAAATTGCAAAATAATTACAAAACAATCCACTAGAGTCTCTAATATCCTTGACATGGTTCTTATTTACTTAGCCCCTGTCTGTACCCCACCATTCCTCTTCTCATCCTTGGTTAAATCTGACCCCAATTCAGTTACCTTCTGTGTCAGGCTTAACAGTACCACACCATAATCAAATAAAACCATCTTTAGGGACTTCACTAAGGCAAAATTACCTCAGCTTATTCTCAGTCCATCCATCCATTACATCCATCCGTCCTCTACCTCTTTTCCCATTTTTGCACAAGGGGTTGGGGTTTCACTTCAGCAGTGACAATCATCTCGAGCCAAGGTTTAAACCACCGGGTGGCTAGCCATGCCACGGTAGTTCATCCATACCTCTCACTCGCACACACACATTCTCACATATGTGTCCAGTCCACCTACTGCATGTCTTTGGAATGTGGGATGCTCAATAATCCACTGAAATCAACCCAACTGAGAGGATTTCAGCATTCATCTATAACTTTTAGCAGCATCTAAATGACCACCATAATATAATGGTAAATTCAGGAAAAAAACTCTCTGGTGAAACTCCCATATTAATAAACTGTACAGCAAAACAAAGAAAATACCCAAAATATGTAAGAAATCCCTATTTCCCTACCTCAAGACCACAATGAAACATGCCAACAATGAACTTAAAAGCACTATAAGAAAATGTCAAGTACAAGCTGAAAGATGACACAGATGCCAAAGAAAACTACAAATCTTTCTTCAAGAAATCAAGGAATAATGCTCAACAATGTATTAAGCTCATCGGCCACGATGCTGCAGCAGTTAGCGTTGTCGCCTCACCGCAAGAGGTATCCTGGTTCGATCCTCAGCTGGGGTGCCTTCTGTGTGGAATCTGCATGTCCTCCCTGTGGTTGCGTGGGTTTCCTACGGGTGCTCCGGTTTCCTCCCACATCCCAAAGACATGCTGTAGGTGGACTGGACACTCTAAATTGGCCCTAGGTGTGAGTGTGTACATGTGTGTGCCTTCTGTGGAAGGTTGGGCGCCGGGTTGGCAACTCGACACCGTAAAACTCCACTGCCAATCATGAGCGGACATGCGATCCGCTGTGGCGACCCCTAACCGGGAAAAGCCAGAAGAAGAATGTATTAAGCTCATCCATAACAATATCACACATTCTGATCTCAAGGATACAGCCAACATATTAGCATGCACATTTCATACTAAGTGTACCCTACCTACCCACATTATTGCACCCACTATCCCTGAAAATGTACTTTCCCTGAAATCACCTTAGAACAAATCTTAGAATCCCTGTCAATGGCTAAAAATAATTTTATATTTGGGACCATATAACACATCAGGCTGCATTCTCATCAGTGCCAAGTACGCACTATCTGAAAGTTTAATTGTTCAATGTCAGCCTACTCACAGGATTTGTCTTGATGCCTATAGAATAGCCACTGTGACTCCTCAATAAAAGCAGGGACTCACCAGCCTTGTATGCAAGCCATGGAACATATCATAGCATAACTTATTTATGCTCTCAAAGGCAACTTAACTATCTAAACCTCACCTGGTTTGGTGTTATGAAGGGCAAGTTATGTCTCCTAAACCTTGTAAACTTCTATGAAAAAATTACAGGGGCTGTGGACAGTGGTCATTATGTACACATTGTATATCTTGACCTGGTCAAGGCTTGTGACACTATCCCCCATGCTGGTATTTTTGAAAAGTTGGACAAAATTACTGTAAAGCCCTGTGTTGTATGCTGAATTGGAAACTGGCTATCTGACAGATCCAGCATTGCTGTACATTCTCTGAAGGTAAAATTGTAACTAGTCAGGTAATTAGTAAGTAAGTACTGGGACCTCTCCTGTCTGGCATTTATTTTATAGATTTCAAAGCCAATTTCCCTGAAGTGTGGTTGGCAATGCTTGCTGAGGATGGAAAGCTGGGCCCTGTTCTCCACTCATCCACTGACACTAAACTGCCCCAAAAAAGGGTGGAATCTGCACATACTTGATGTATATAAAATGGTCTCAAGCTAACGGCAAAAACAGAGCAACATATTAGTGTTCAGTAATAATACTGCTTACTCATATATTATTAGTGGCACTCTTCTTTAAACAGATAGGGGCATAAAACACCTGGACACCTATGTGGGCAACTCTCTCTCTCTCTCATTCAATTAATATGTTTCCACCACAGTATGAAAATCTTTCCATTTGGCACAATTAATTTTCAAGGATATATTTCTCAAGTTCCAAAGATGTCATTTTACCACTGTCTTTTTCCATTATAAGTCCCATCATAAAATACAGTCCCCCCTTTGGTGTGTACAAATCCATAAATATTGATCAACTGGAAAGGCCCAACAATTTTTAACAAACCCAAATAAATAAATAAATAAAGGCTTTAAATCATTCAACCACACCAAAAGATAAGCACAAATCTCCTTATTCTCAGTAACCTACTGGCTGGTTTGAGGTGACCAGTGTTTCACATTTTGAGCCATGAAAGACCCAGAACTTATAGACCTCCTATTTCTTTGCAAAACCACTGGCTCTACAAATACCAGTATGAGGGACCTAAATGTACACCAACAAATTAATAATACTCATTGAAGGGATAGGTTTCCAATTCAAAATATTCCCAGCCTGCTGAATTGGTTATCGCTACAGGTCAAGCAATGTACTGCTTTGTTTGACTTTAAGACTACCCTTGTTGATTGTATGGGCAGATACAAATTTACATTAGGGTTATCGTACAGACCTGATAGAGATGGGATGTGGGCACTATTAGGTACTTACAAATGGTGGTGTGAACTTTTACACGTTTACTAAAAAGTGTATACAGCTTGGCCTGTTACAGTCCCTGTCATCACTTGTCTAGTATCATTTCTCTGTTTCTTTTTTCCTATGTTCCTATTTATAATATGTTGAATATCGCCAACATATATAATTTCAACCCAAATGCTCTCAAAATATTTTACAGGAGCCATGCTTTGACCCAGACTCACCTACATGAATGGAATTTAATGTTTGCTTCAGTAATTTAAATGAATGGCAACTCTGACCCCACCAACATGATGCTCATGTAATAATGAATCAATTCACATTTGCAATGCAGCAGAGTTATATCTTTTATTTTTGCAGTAATTAAAATGTGATTTTGTTCACCACATATTTTTTCCTACTTGTATTTTCCACCTGAAAAGCAAGTCAACATTTGCCTCCGAAAGGTACTTATTTTACTTCTCTGTTTTTCAATGACTCTATAAAAAAAACTCATGAATACTGCGATTTTTTCCACCAAGCTACCCCCTTTTAGTACTGTAATGTTTTATTTACTTTGTTGAGATTTTCCTGTTTGCTTTGTTCCAATGACCGTCTCTGTGATTACTGTTTTGTGTTTCTGTTTTTCTGTCCTGGTGTTGGTCTCCATTTAACCCCTTCTCTCTAGTAGTTCTGTAATTTTTGGCTTATTTCAACCTTCACTTCATTTTATATCATTATATACATGCCTCAGTTTCCTTTCATCCTTTAATCTGACTGACCTGAGTTGCTTGCGCGTGTTTAGCCGCTCAGTGTACAGTTTAGGGCTTATTTCACTTGCTGACGCTCAGTGTACAGTTTAGGGCTTATTTCACTTGCTGTCGCTCAGTGTACAGTTTAGGGCTTATTTCACTTGCTGTTCTTTCTCTGAGTTGAAGTGACATTGTAATGAAAATAATGTTAATGGGATGGAGAGTAAAGCCTTACGTGAGGGCAGAGGGGCCTGCAAATTTGAGTAGATGGAGGATGTTCACAAAAGCATTGTTTCACTGAGTACTTTTAGATAGAACTGTTATGTATCCAAAGATACAGATTCATGCAGCCATGTACAAAGCCACATATTGTGTGTGTGTGACCCAATAAAAACTCTATAATCGCAAGCTTCGTATCATTCGTTTATCCGTTTCCTTCTCCTAAGACTACCTTCATTAGTTCACTAAATTATGTATTACTGGCACCCTGACACTGCAGTCATAATTACCAAACGGTTACACTCTTAGATAAATATATCACTGCCATTTTCTAACGAAATCTCACTGCAAATAGCAACAGTAAAAAGTGAGCTATCATTGAAATGCATTTGTTTATTACGATCCCGTGCAACTTTCAATTGGAGTAAGCTGATGATAAGTACATTTAGCTCAGAAAAAATGCAAAGAGGGAGATTTGTTTTACTTATTTGGTTGTTACACAGGTTGGAGTCGGTGGGATGATTTGACTTGAGTCTCCTATGCCATGTCCTAGATCATGTGGCAGGCTGCACACTGACATGAAACCAGGCAGCTTTTCAGATCTTAGATAAGACAAACTATAAAGTTTATATTCATTCAAATAACAGTTTAAAATAATTCTTGCAAATCAATATAAATTTGAATGTGCCCTTTACTGCAGAATCAGGCTGGTCTAATAATGACAACTGCTGTGCTGTTGTGGAATCTATAGATGTGGGTGATGTGAAAAAATGCTATAATATTCACCATTCTGCTTAATGAATACAAAAGTAGTAGTAGATTTATACAAAAACAAAACAACTACTGATGTAATTTCAGACGCTTGGGTATTTAAAAATTAAAAGAAAAAGGAATGTAAAATAAACTCTGTGCTATGCCAGTTAAAGTGTTTGCCAGCTATGCAGCACATTGGAAATATATCACTAATTTGTATACTTTAAATTATTTAATAAAAAGACAAAAATAATTTCAAGTATTTTGCAAAATTGAAAATTGTGTAGAAAGGTAGTGATTGTACATCTGTGGGGGGTGCTTGCTTTCAAGCCTGTTCTTTTCTCCATGTGCATGTATAACACATAAAGGGTACACAGAAATTTACCAGTGCCAGAAAGATTATGTAATACCAGTGCAGAAAATAGTTTAAATCAAGTTACCTGTTAATAAGATGTAATGTGTATTCTCTGTAAAAGTTATTGTTTTAATGCCTGCTATCTGACCTATATTTTTCCGATCTACATGCCGTCAATATGTATTAAACAATCTTCTGCATTAATATTTCATTATTATTCCACGCACATACATAAAATACCAGAGTGGAAAACTGACTCCATCTCTATTGCCGACAGTTAAGTAACACACCTTCATTACCTGCTAAACTTTATACAGTTAAAGTATGGCAGCTTCTGCAGTACTCAGAACTTGAAAGCTTGAAGGGAACTGGGTGACCTAGATACAGCAAGTCCCCTGAAACTACCATTAGGTCTGAAACAGAGCAAGATGCTGCTTAAAATAGATCAAGGACAAAAAGACAAGTTCTCTTGTATGGGCTTGAAGACTGTTGCTGTCTAATCCCATTTAGTAGGAATTATCCGAATTCTTTAAGAAAATACCCTGGCATACTATATAGACTATCATTTTCTGCTTCACATCCCAGGTACACACATTCTCCTATTTATACTCATGAAACTTTTTGGGGTTTTTTTTTTTTTTTTTAAACAGGATAGGCTCCTAGATGTGAATGTCCATTGAGATTAGGGTTCTATCGCAGTCAACACATTAAAAATAAAAAATAAAATAAAATGTGTGATAGTCTGAGTGTTGCTACATGCACTGGCACTGGATTCAGCATACATGAGATTGTAGATATATACTCTGTCCAGGGTTTTTTGATTATGGCTATACAAAGCCTTCATATTTTGAAGTTTTTCAAGAATGAAGTACTTAAAAGATAATGAGCACACTGTTCCTCATACCAGAGAGCATCTTAACTTTTTATCTATGTATGTTTAATTAATTTGCTTTGGGCTGCACAGTGGCACAGTGAACAGTATTATCACCTCAAAGCAAGAGGTTCTCCAGTTTGATTCTTGGCTGGGGTGCCTTCTGTGTTGAGTCTGCCATGTCCTCCTTGTATTCACATGGGTTCCCTCCAGGTGCTCTGGTTTCCTTCCACATTCCCTAGACATGCAGTAGGTGGATTGGACATTCCAAACTAGCCATAAGTATGCGTGTGTAATATGGAAGAACTATTATGGCAGGGTTAGCCATCTGGTGCTGTAAACCCTTGCTCTAGATGACTGTACCTGTTGAAGTGACCCCTCAACCCCCTGTGTAAAAATGGGAAAAGGAGTTATGGATGGATGGATGGATGGACGGAGGTACTACCAGTGTCTCTCAGTGTGGAGCTCATTTAGTAACCCAGGTGCAACAGTTACTTATATACATCATGACATCCTCATGTCTAAAAATATAATCTCATACAGAAGACTCTGAGTGTGATATTAGGTTTGTAACTAGAAATTTTAGGCTTGAACATCAGGCTCTCATAGTAATCTTCCCCACAGCTGTAAACATGAACATATGCAGCTGCATACCAACTCACACTTGTAGAAGAATATAATTGCTACCCTAGCAATATCACATTTATACATCATTCTGAACAAAGTTGCCTTATCTGTTGGTTCACTTTTGTACTTCTTATATCCAATTACTCCTCACCCATAAATAACAAACTGTCTGTTTTTCAGTGGGATTTAATCTGTGCTAAAATATACCTGCAAGCATAGTTCTCAACTATTCAGGATTTTGCAGGACATCTCTTATATTGCCTGATATTACTGGCATGTTCCTCAAGCATTTTTGACTTTCTAGCAAATCACTAAGGATTGCAGTCAGTCAGTAATGAAACTAGACTTTCATATGTTTATTATTCAAGAAAATGTCTGGTGATGCAAACCATGTTATATTAATTTCTTAAATGAATTACACTAGTATTTAAAAAAAATGTCCCTGATTTGGAGCCAGAATTCTGCATTAATATTTCTTTTTTCCTGGATCTTGAGGAAGAGGCTGAGAGCTATGCCAGCAGGCATATTAAAACACTCGTACTAGAAGTCTGAAAATGCTAAAAAAAATGCTAAAAAAACAAGACGATGCCCACGCATCACCCTGCAGAAAGTTGCCGTATCTGTCAGTTCAATTTTACACTTTATTCTTACACTTCATTGTTTCCCTAAAGGGTGTAAAACGCTTTGGACTAAATTGATCATTTTTACCCGATGGCTTTCATGTTGCATGCCTGACTATGCTCAAGATAAGTACACCAGGTAAATTGTATTCTTAAGCTGTGGAAAAGAGGAAGGTGTCGTGCTACAGGGTGGAGGACCCTCATAAAGACACGGTTATCCTTTCATTTGAGACATGCAACATCTTTTACATTAGCAATTTCATCTTACAAAACTAGACTGTAAAACGATCATATGTACTTGATTAATAAATTAATAAATGCGTTATAGTGTTTCTTACTAATACCAAGGAGCAAGCTGCCATCCCTAACAAACACAAGCAAAACTATAATTTTGTGAAGCTCGAGAAGTAAAAACAAGCATGCGATTTTTAATAACTTCCCTATAAATAAATAAATGCACAATCAATTAAACAGAGCATGCATTGACGAACTGTTTATCCCCATTTGCAAACGGGTAATAGATAATCATAAAAGAGTGACTCTCCTGTTTTGTTTCACTGAAAGATGTGTCTGACAGCTAGAACTGTATCCAAACCGGGCTTCTACAACATAATGAGTATGGAAAATGTCAGGCACTAGGACCCAGCTGGGATGCGCTCTCATTATAGTTACTATGAAAACCCGGCTCCAAGCAGCGAGCGCAACAGCAGGCACGGCAAGAAATGTCAAATGCTGGAGAAAGCAAGGCGATACTTATTCAACGTGTGAAAAATAAAATGCCCCAATGTTCTCCTAGATTGTGCAGTAGTAATCCGTTAGTAAAACGAAGAGAAAAAAACTTACTCTCGTGTCTTGAAGAGGCCGCTACCCCCAGGGTGTGCCGGGCGATGCTGGGGCTCCGAATAATGGCTCGACCCGCTGATTTCAGTGCGTCCATACTCTTGGTTCACAAGGCTCGATTCTGCTGCAACAGAAAGAACTTCTAAGGAATGGGCAAGCCTGGGCGATACAAAATGTGTGCTGTATTGGCAGCAGCAGCTGTCTGGTCACTTCTGCCAAAGGAACAGCTAAATGCATGCGCTACAGCTGGTGCACACAATATGCTGTCCTAGCTCTCCCAAAGGGGTATTCTGCTGGTTGCAGTACTGCCCCCCGGGTACCGCTTGCCTTCCTCCTGTCTAGTGATCCACGGCTGTTGCTTGTTATCTAGCCCCGTCCCGCCCAGCCCTAGACACACGCATAGCAGCCAGATGTAGCTTGCCCTTGCACGAATTTAAACGTACAGCTGTTGTAGTTCTACCCTGCTTCTTCTGCCCTGCCCTTGGGTACAATTTGCTTTGACAGGGTCAGGCTACTAGCGCTATGAGGGAGCGGTGTCGTGTATTACTACACATTGACTGAGTAAGGCGTGCCATGCACAGTTAATGATATCACAAAAACACACATTCCCTTTATCTGTGTAAGTGGGTGTCACACGCAGGCACGGTGCCTGTTAACCCATTACTGTCCTACGTGACTGTACCCTGCAGTAATGCCAAAGCTAACAGTAGACAAAAAACAAGCATAGTTATGCATGCGTTAAGAAAAGGGGCAAGTGATTCGGAGAAATGGCGAGTAAACATACCCTGTGTTCATTTCCAGTTAGTATAACTGAGCATCTAATCAGTGCTCTCACTTCATGTTAGTATACCCGAGCATCGTAAATGCGTCTCATTTGAAGCAACGCATTAGGACCCAGATATTCTCCTTTTATAAGTGGCAAAATGACACGCCATTCAAAAGTTCTGCTTCGTCTCGCTGATTCATAGAGTAATTTTGCAGTCCACCTTGTAACTTTTTTTGCCACTTGACGGGCCACCCACAGCTCCACTCAGACTGTCCGGCAAAATATGCTGTGTGCATCGTGCTGGGTCTCCCGTGGTATATTATGAGGGTAAGATTTTAAGCAAATTGTTACAGTCATCACTTTGAGGGCAGAATACTAGCATAGCATCCACTCCAATGTCAATTACATTTGATGAGCATTACTTAAATTTTCTAAAAATAATAATAATTAATAATCTTTACTAATCAACAGTAAATGAGTGCAAATCTGCTTAGGATGGCAAGTTTCAGCGCACGCTACCAAGTTGTCATTCTCGTTACGCTTCCTACTACTTAAATGAAATTATAATAAACAAATTATTTATCAGGAGTGTAGCTATTAAACAGTTAGGCTGAGTGCTTGGCTTTTCACAGAATGTCCAGATTTTTGCCTCATATCTTTTGTCTGTTTTTCACAAAATTGTGGTTTACTGGCAAATTAATGGCAAATCATTAAAGACTAAAGTTAGAAAATATTGACAAACATTTGATTTTCAGACTTCATATCCTTTAGAAAATTCATGCTAATGCAAAACCTGTTATTCTATCGAATTTCTAAGTTAGTAAGAGCAATATTTAAAAACTTCCTATTTTTGGGACTTTGTCCCACTTTTATTTGTGGCTTTGTCCAGATTTCTTGCTCTAAGAGGTTGAGAGGCCTGCTCACACTTTTGTTCTGGTCCAAGTAATTTTTTCCTGGAAAACCATTAAGGACAGAAGTAAGAATAATGAGATCTATTTCAGTTTCAGACGTCACAGCCTTCAGAAAATGTGTACTAATCCAACACCTGCTATTCTAGCAGCTTTCTAAGTTTTTAAGTGCAATATTTACAATCTGTCCTTGTATTTTAGTCTTTGCGCCCCACCCCATTATTTTTGGTTTTATAAAGATTTCTTTTGATAAGAGGCATAACTATACAGCATACCTGATTATGTTTTGTTTACTATCGTGAGAACTTTTAACAGAAGGTATTTCTGTTTAACTATACAAGAGCTGCATTTGGATAGGGTCATAGGTGGTTACTAGGCTATTGGCCCTGAGGCCCCTATAAGCCTAGTCAAGAGTTTAGCCCATGTTTAGACAAGTCAGCACCCAAAGCCCCTGTCCAGCAGGGACACAGGTGGAATCCCAGGGGTGTATTTTCTGTTTCCCATCCACTTATCCAGGTTGCGCTTAAAAAGGGATAATGAGGTACTCTGTTTGACGTGGAGGGGGAGTCTATTCCACAGATGGGGGAGTCTCTGGGACACAAATCTCTCCTGCCAAGAAATCCTATTGATATCACAGACCGGGTTGAGGTCACATTTACTGGTTACTCGAGTAGAGCTTGACATGCATATATGCAGCAGTCACATCAAGGCGGGGTCTGAGATTGCTTTGTATGCCAGACAGAGGTCACCTCTGAGGAGTCTGTATGAAGCTGAGCAGAGGGACACGGCTTTTAGCCTATCTGTGTAGGGTAGATGTTTGAAGCCCTGGATTCTGCTGGTGAGGAACCTCTGTGGTCTCTCCAGCTGCTGCATGTGCTTTGTGAGGTACATGCAGAAGGGGGCATTGTACTCAATAATTGGCCTTATAAGGGAAGAATACAGGGATGTTATGACCTCTTTGTCCCTGGATGAGATACCCTTACTTATGAGCTGGGCCATGCAGAAAGCTTTCCGTACAATGGAAACAACATGGTGGTCAAAAGTCAGTTTGCTATCAACCTGGGTGCCCAAATCCCTCACTACTGATTGTGTACTTAGGACATTGTTATTAATGTGACAATACGTGGGGACGTCACTCTCCCCAACGGGGATGATGATGCATTTTTTGGCATTCAGCTTAAGGCCATGTTTATGGCACTAGTCATTTGTTTGGGTGAGACCCTCTTGGAGGACATCCACATCACTTGGGGAATGATGACTGTGCCCAGCTTACTGTCATCTCTAAATTTGGTCAGCCATAGCCCACTGGTTTTGGCCTGCACCTCAGAGAAGTATATCCCAAATAACAGATGCCCCAAGACTGATCCCTGGGGTACGCCACTCGTTATGTCGCTACTGCTTGAGGTGGCTTCCCTATTTTGATTAGGTGGGTTCTATCAGTGAGCCAGTTTGCTAGCCATCTGATAACATATGGATTGATGCATAGTTGAGAGAGTTTATCGACTATGCCTGAGTGGGGAATAGTGTCGAAGGCTTTAGCCAGGTCAAGGTAGGTGGTGTGCACCATCTTCCCCTCATCCCTAGCTTTGGTGAATGCCTCAAAGAAGTCAACCAGATTTAACAGACATGACCTCCCCTTGACAAAGCCAAACTGTGTGGGGTCGAGTGTTTGGAGGTTGCCAATGTCCCTGTTAATGAGTTCCATGATAATCCATTCCATGGCTTTGCAGATCAGGCTAGTTAGGCTGATGGGTCTGTAATTTCCTGGATTGGTGGTTGCTCCACCTTTGTGAAAAGGGATGACAGTGGCTGTCCTCCACTCAGCTGGGACAAAGCCAGTACTCAGGCTTTGGTTGAATAAGGTGCCTAATAGTGCTGCAAGTTTATGCCTGAGTTCATGTAGGATACAGCCTGGGATGTTATTGAGTCCCATGGAGGCTGTATTTCTTGCCTTTGAGATAGCAGTGATGACTTGTTCCCTAGAGATAAGGGGTAGGGGGCAGGTACTGGGATGTCCTGATTTACTGATGTGGGAGAGAGGGGAGAGGTTTTTGCTGAATCTGTCAGCCAGTAGATTGGCTATATCTACAGCATTTGTGTATGTGGTGTCCTTGACTACCAGTTCTGAACAGATCTGGGTGCTTCCTTTGACATTACGGGCATATGTGAAGAAGGCCTTATACTTGTCAATAGTAGATGTGGCCAAGTTGGATTCGGAGGTGGCTTTAGAAGATTTCAATAGTGCTCTTATTTGCTTGTTCAGGCTAAGGAAAGATTGCTTCCAATTGGGCACCTGCTCCTTCTTGGTCCTGGACAGCAAATTTTTTCCTTTTGTTATATACCATTTATTGCAGATGTCCACCAGACAGGTTTACTCTTCCTTGCGGAGGATGATTTTGTCCTGTCAGGTATTCCTGATTCCACGCATCTATATAAATGCTCATATAGTACTTTGGTGTAGATTTGGATGTTTGTGCCAGTTCCTACAGTGGGGAAGGGGGCTGTGAAGTTGTTTATACCATCCCTCAGGAGGTTGTAATCAGCTTTGGAGAAGTTTTTTGTTTAAGCCTAGCTAGATGGGGTGTCAGGGGAGATAGTTACTTTGAAAGTGACCACTTTATGGTCAGATCTTACCAGGGAGGATGATATTGTAGGGGTGCTGCAGTGGTACTCATGTTGGTTAATACCAAGTCCAAGATATTATCACCTCTTGTGGGGGTATCTACCAGCTTTCTAAGGCATTTGCATTAACAAAATCGAGGAATCTCCAGGCATTTGTGCTCTGGAATGAGTAGTTTTTCCAATCTATGGTTGAGTAATTAAAGTCACCTAGGATCAGGGTAAAGGGTTGAATCTTGATAGATTTGAAGAGGTCCAGACAGATGGAGTTGGCATCTTGAGTCAAATTTGGGGGTCTGTAGCTAGCTATAATTTGAACAGGGGTCTTGTCAACTGTTTACTGCACCTGGAGTGTCTCCTGTGTGTCATACTGTTTGACCAGCCTGGAGGTGTGTGTCTTTAATATATATTGAAACTGCACCTCCACCACCCACATTTTGAGGTCTGAATGTATGATAGGATGAGTAACCAGTTAAGGCCAGAGTGCTCTCTGCAGCTTTGAACCAGGTTTCTGTGACTGCACAAATGTCAGCATCTTCCAGGGTTAAGAATGCTTGCAATGAGTGAAGTTTCATGCTTTGACTCCTAGCATTTAGCAGCATGACCTTTAATTTGCATTTTGTTGAAATTTTTATGTTGGTAGTATTGACCTCATGACTTTTCCTAAAAAAGGCACTATAGGGGAGGCAAGGACCTTTGCCAGAAGCCTGAAGCCAAAGTGAGACAGGTACAGGCCATCTGTAGCAAAGCGTCATGGTCTGTCGATCATATCTTCCCAGGCTGTCAGGCACTGGATCCCCCTGGAATGACCCCAGAAACTAAGTCAATTGTTAAAGTTAGCCATTTTCTGTTCGTATTGAGGCATCATTTTGGGTGATGGTAGAATGCTGCTTAAGGTCAGGGACATACCTGCCTGGGACACATATTCAGCAAGCTCAATCATGTCTCTCTTCATATAGTCCAGGGAGGTACATCTCAAGTCGTTCATGCCAACATGGACTATGACAGAGTCATAACAGTACCTGTTGTTGAGAGACTTGAGTGTGTGTGTGATATGGTGGATATCGGCACCTGACAAACAACTAACCATTACTTTCTCCTTATCCAGCCTGGTGAGAGGCACATCTGTGTGTCTCACAATGGAGTCTCCTATGACTAATATGTTGGGTTTATGGTTAGGCCTTAGTGGTTGCGAGACACTGGTGTGTGGACCATGCATGGTATGTGGTGTGGAGGGTTGTGGAGTTCTCATGTGCTTTTGCTCCGAGTTCACCGTTGTTTGGGTTTGTTTTTGTTGAGAACCTCCGCATATGTGGGTGTGTGTTGTGTATTTGTGGGTGGTGTTTGAGGTGTAATGACTGTGCTGACAACCTTCTCAGTGCCAGATATACTGGCTTGTGAGGGAGAGAGCATAGACTCTAGCTTCTTTATGTAATGCATCTCTCACAAGTTGTGTTTCTAGGTGATAGTAGTAGATGGTTGTCCATGTACATGAGGCAGTTGTTACACTGTCTTGGGATGCCCATATCAACCAGGCTGGCAGGAGAAACCATAGGAAATTGTCCATCCATATTTGTCAGAATCTGAGGGAGAGAGGCCCGGGAGAGCTAAGGGGTAGGCCTAAAGCCCAAGTGCTTAAACCAAAACTAAGAGGCTTAGAATAACATTTAAACAGGCTAAACAAGCAGTAATAAATGCAGCAGAGAAGATGCAATTGAACACTTTAGAGAACAAGTAGCAGAAAAAAACAAGATGAAGTAACAAAGTAGGAAAAGGAAACATACATACTGTAAAAGCAGCTGAATAAAGTTTTTTTTTTTTTTTAGTTAAGTGGAAAGGGAGAAAGGAGATAATTCAAGGTTAAGAAACTAAGGGGGTTGGCCTTCCCAAATGTTCTCTCTGTATTAGGTAGAATGAACTAATGACACTGGACTGGGAGGAGTGTCTCAGATCAAATTTACAGCAGGGGTGGGCAACTGCAAAGCTACCAAGTATAAGAACAAGACAACAATAGAGAGGGAGGTTGGGAAACTATGCTGCAGCTACTAGCTACACTATTTTAGGCAGAAAACACTACAGAAATGTTTATCACAGCAGAAAAACAGCAGTGGGACACTAAATGAAAGTTATAAACAGATAAAGGAGCAAGGAGACTCTAGAGAATGCTTTTAACTGCAAACAAATCAGTTATATGATACACTCCTTGGGAGGAAGTCAGAACAAACAAATAGATGCTTAACAAATGGAGACATTTTCCAGTTAATACCTTTCACACAGTGAAACTAGCTAAAAAAGCTTCACAAAAAGTGTGACAGTAACAAAAGTGATTTAACAGGCTCTGTGTGACAATTAAAGTACAATAGTGCAGATTAGTTTATTGCAATAAAATACAGTAAAAATAGTAGGCAGCAGACAATAAAAAGTGCTATAAATGGTTAGAATAAGCAATAACTATAAAAATAAGCCCCAAAACAGGATATTTATTGTTATATATATCACAGATCGGAGCTGTGGTCACAGATCAGAGTTGTGGTCAGTGCCCTACTCCGTTCAGCTCAGTGTGAATAAATGCACAGTGTGAATAAATATACAGTTATATGCACAATTTTCAGTTGTGAGCTGGCTTAGGGGACACCAGTATAAAGGTTGCACTTGCAAAATGAACGTCGCCAATCAACATGTCTCTCAACTTCTTAGCTCAAGAACTCTTTGCAAAGCCTAACATGATTGGGGGGGGCAAAAGACCCAAAATAGGGCCAGATTTTAAATACATAAACTTAGAAACTTACCAGAATAACAGGATCTATGTTAGCAGGCATTTTCTGAATGATATGAACTCTGAAGTCTGAAACTCAAATTTCTGTGATTACTTAGTGAAGTCAAACCTCAGTAATTTGTTAGATAAAGGTGGGAGGTTGGCGTAATGGTTAAGGTGCTTACCTTAGAAACACAAGGGGTGGGGTTTGATTCTCACATGGGGTAATTGGCTAGGCTTAAAATGGTCCGCGAGGACAGTTAGCCTAGTACTAATCTATGAATCTATGAATCTATGAATCTATAACCAGCTTTCATAATTCTTATTGTTGTCAGTAAAAATTTGCATAAATAACTCCATTTCTTCTTTGCACATTATAAAACAACATGCTTCAGTTATTAACATGCCATAAATTCAAAGTCCTACCCTATGGCTAAGTATGTAGATTTTCTACTGAGGGACACCGTACAAAATAATACCGTCATGTTAAAGGACTGTTGGGATTTCCTCACTCATGTGATCCCATCCCTATGTCAAGATGAACTGATATTTGTTACTGTGGATGTTAAAGATCTTTTTATGGTCATTCCTATGATATAGGTATTATTTGGGTTGCTGAATGGATGGTGCAGTGGTGCAGCAGTATCATTGTTGCCTCACAGCAAGAGGTTCTCTGGTTCATTTCTTGGCTTGGGTGCCTTCTGTGCAGAGTCTGCATGTCCTCCCTGCGTTCGTGTGGGTTTTCTCCAGGTGGCCTGGTTTCCTTCCATGTTACAAAGACATGCATCTGGAGCATTTCTTCCTGGGCCTCTGCTGAAAATTGGCTTTATTCCAAGTCGGACTTTCTTGGTAAACAAATGATAAATAAATAAATAATATTTGAACAAGCATATGACTTTTGAGAATAAAGTGATTAAAGAAAATTAACATACTAGTAGGGGTGGTTTTATACAACAATTGTAACACTGGAGTAGCAATGGGTGCTACATGCGCCCCTATATACACTAATATAGTGATGGCCTTTTGGGAGTAGGAATATATTTTTCATTCAGAGTTTAAAGTTAATTGGAATCTGTATAAAATATTTCTGGATGATATATGTATTTTTTTTGGACAGGGAGTGTGGCAAGATTGGAACAGTTTGTAAATTATGTTAATACAACCATTAGTTTTTTAGCATTTAACTTTTCCAAAGCCAACACCATTTTATCATTTTTAGATGTTAGTTTAATGAAGGGTGCAAATAGAAGGTGTTTCAGCTCCACAATTCATAGGAAAGCTACATATTCTAACACCACCATGCTGCATTACAGAAGTTGTCACACTTATTACAAGAAAAGAGTTATAGTTAATGGACAGATGGTGAGGGCAGCCAGAATGTTATATGATTATAATAATTTTTGGGTCAAAATTGACATGTTAAAGAAAATGTTTCTAGCTAGAGGGAACCCTTATGGCTTAAATGAGCGAATTGCTAGTGAGGTTATTACAAAAAGGGATGAAGAGGTTTATGTTCCCCTACTGGGTAAAAAGAGTGGAATAACTAACAAATCAGGTGAGGATAATGGATGTAAAACCCGTGTTACGGCATTCAACACCCATGCAAATGAGGTGAGGAGAATAGTTGTTAATAACTGAAGCATTGTTCGATTTGATGATGAAATGGGTGACAACCGAAGATCAACTATAGAAGGGATAGGAATTTTAAGAATTTATTGGTAAGATGTAATAATCATGGTGGATACACCAGGGGTGATAAAAAGGGCACTTTCAGGAGTAGGAATATTGCACAATGTCACCATATTTTTGAAGGTAATAAGTTGTTGATAAATGGCAACTAATGGATCAACTATAATACATATTAAAATTGCACCACTAATGGGGTGGTTTATATAGTAGCTTGCCAAGAGTATCATGGGTATTATGTTGCAAAAACAGAAAGAATGTTGAGGGAACATATTTATGAACATTCATACAATATTAACGAGTCAAAATAATAAAAGAAGTGCTTTAGGTAAGCACCCCCAGGAATTTCCAGGGCATTATTATAAATTTTGGGTTTTGGAATACATAAATATCAATGTTAGAGGTGGCCCATGAAAAATTAATTTAGAGGTGATGACAACTGACACTGGGTGCTGACAACTATCCAGGTCTAAATGAGACTATCTATATTGATAGTGTACTGAAGTTAAAGCAGTTCAAATTTAAAAATTTTAATATTTGAAAATTATTTTAATAAATATAATGTATACTTGTATTAGTTTTAATATTAGAGTATTTAATATTTTATATGTGCAGCTTTTATAATTGTGTTTATACCTGAAATGTAGCTTTAAGATGTGTGAAAAGTAACTAAATTGCAGGCCTTTGTTCAGGGTTTTCTTCTGTAGTCTGGGGAATTGATTCTGCAAGGGTCTCTCAGTGCAGTGACAGTTTTAACACCTCTGCAGTAGTGTGGAGGGAGGGGACTCTCAACTCCTCTTGAACTACAAAAGAAAACACAGAACAAAGACATGCAATTTAGTTACTTTTCTGGCTGTAGCTGGATAACTTCTAAGTATAGTGTAAAACAAGGTCTGAGCCAAATAGAAGTGAGGGTGATTACAGACAGAAAAGAAGCAGTCCTTTTACAGAAGGTAAAGAAAATTAACAGTGAACCTTCCAAATCCCATTATATGTCAATGGCATGGAAATTCATAGTTACTTTCTTATGTCTGGCATGAGTCATACAAAGTATTATGGGAAAGAGAAAGGGTTGAGGGAGTATAAGATCACACTGATACATCAAGCCCTATTGGTTGCCATGCTGTGGAAAACAGGCTAAAATTACAAGTAAAGCACTTAGAGTGCTTCTAAGATGATAAAATAGGTCAGAAAACAAAGATAGAATGAACATTTTTTTTTAGTTCTAGGGTGGAGTTTTCCTTTAATTTAAGAACTTTCTCAGAGCGAGACTGTGCATTTTGCATTTTGTTTTGGACCTAGCAAGAAAATCCACTCATCATCATCATCTGCACTTCTGCCTGCGTGTTGCTCTGTAAGTAAAATCTAGGGCATAGTATCTCTCTTAGATATAGATAGGAATATATTAAAGATTAGTTTAGATGTTTTCTGTATTTATTTGAGACTGTCCTGGAATGTTGTTTTAAACTATTTTCTCTGATGTTGAACTCTATAGTAACTGTCTTTGTTTCCTGAGTATTGTCTTGCTCTTTTAGTATTTATTATTAAATATATTTAAACCTATCTTTGTGGCTGATATTTGTGAGACATATTTAAGCTCCTAGAGTACTGGCATGTCTATTTGGTGACACTATACAGGTCACTCCTAAATAGCCTTGCTTGGTCAAAACTACCATTTGGATAATAGTAACATTACACTGTAGGACTGGACACCCTTTGTGAGTGCTTTATAGTAGCTTATAAAAAGCTGGCTGTTGGCAGCTGGCACTACCTTTTAGTCCGGGCTGAAGGGGCATGGCTAGTAAACCTGTACCAGCCTTCCACAGGTGTGTGTGTGTGTGTGTGTGTGTGTGTGTGTGTGTGTGTGTGTGTGTGTGTGTGTGTGTGTGTGTGTGTGTGTGTGTGTGTGTGTGTGTGTGTGTGTGTGTGTGTGTGTGTGTGTGTGTGTGTGTGTGTGTATGTGTATCAGCTACTTGGGCAGGGATAAGCACTGGTTGGACAGAGAGGGTGCTGGATGTCTTGGCTTGGCCCCTTAGCTGAGATTTTAACCCTATAGCTGTGCCATTGAGGAGACTTATTGGGGATCTGGAGAAAGAGGGAGAAACCAGCCCCAGACTGATTGTGATCTCTGTGTGCTCTTAAGGGAAATTGTACTTTACTGTGTGTGTACTTGTCATCCTCCCAGTGTGTACGCCCCCTAGCTGTTCCCAGTGGTGAGGATTGAGGCTTCTTGATTACTGGGCCAGTACAGATCACAACAGTATCCCAGGATGCCTTTTAAATAGCATGAAACATGACCTGTCAGGCTCTGCAATTGTTATTTAACTGTAGCCTCCAAACAGGCTTTGTACCTTATGAATGGAGAACAACAGCCATCATCCCTCTGCACAAAAGTCAGCCATCTACAGACCCTGGAAACTACAGCCCCATAAGTCTCACTATTCTCTTATGTAAAGCCATGGGAAGAAGTGTCATGGAAATGATCAGTAATGACTTAGAAAACCTCCAGACACTGGACCCTCCCAATCTGGTTTCATCAAGGGCAGTTCATGCCTACTCACCCTGGTGGACTTCTTTGAGAAGGTCACCAAAGCAATGGATGAGGGCAGAATGGTTCACACTACCTACCTTGACCTGGCCAAAGCATTTGACACAAACCCCCATTTGGCTATTGTTGACAAATTTAAGAGGTTAGGTACAAACCCTTATGTAACCTGGTGGATAGCCAGCTGGCTCACAGACAGGAACCAGGAAGTTAGAACTGGGGAGGCTACTTCAACAAAAAGGCCAGTCACAAGCGGAGTCCCTCAAGGATCGGCCCTGAGACTTCTCCTTTTTGGCATTTACTTCTCTGAAGTCAAGGCTAACGTCAATGGCCTCTGGTTGACTAAATTTGTAGATGATTGCAAATTAGGAGCTGTCATTGAATCTCCCACTGACAGAAATGTTCTCCAGGAAGGGCTGACACAGACAAACAGCTATTGCTAGAGCCATGGACTAAAACTAAAGCCAAGAAATGCATGCCAGTATCCTTTGGAAAGTCATCCACCCCTGGTAACTATCATATTGACAACACACCACACCCCTAAGAGTTGACCCAGTAGTCAGAGACTTGGGGACACATGTAGAAAATAATCTAGCCTTTGACTATCATGTCTCTACAGTAGTGAGGAGCTCATTATATATTGTGCAACTTATAAACAAAGGTATGGTATCTAGATTGAAGGAAGTCATTGTTCCACTGTATTCAGCATTCATCAGACTTATCATTGGATACAGTGCTACCTTTGGTATGTCCCTGGCCAGGCCTATCGAACAAATGGAATGTCCACAGAGGTTGTTCACTAAAAGACTACAGGGCATAAGTAACATGTCCTATGCAGACTGCCTCATGGCCCTATCCCTGTATTCTGTCTCCTACAGGCTGTTGAGGGGAGGCCTATGCCTGGAATACAAGGCATTGTCAGACCCTACTCTGTCTACTCTGTTGGACCTCCTCCATATCAGCAAAACAAATAGCACCAGAATTACCGATTCTAAAGACTTAAACCCTGCCTGTGATATAAATGGCACCTGCTAGAAAGACAGGTATATATCCCAGAGATTATCTCTTCTATGGAACAGGCTCTCCATCCATGTGAAGCAGAGTTCCTCCCCAACCCAATTCAAGTGCAACTTAGACAATTGGATGGGAAACTGGAAATCCATCCCTGGTTTGCCACCTGTGTCTCTAATGGACACTGGCAGCGTGTAAATGGCTTATCTTCCAGGCCCCTGCTTGTAAATGTTTTACCTCCCAAACCCCTGCTTACACTTATCAAGGGTATCAAAACTTGTTAGAGATTTGGTATGCATAGCTAAGTTTAAAATGGCCCTTATGGTCATTAGCCTAGTAAACAACTATGAACCTATTATGTTTATATTTCCAATTTTAACACTTGCTCAGACACATGCCAATTGTTGGTAGTGTAAGCAAGGTTCTTTTTTTTTTACAGATAACAAAGATTGACTATTTAGCCTTTAAATATGGAAAAGTACCTAGTCATACCTGCTATCTTCAATCTCTCCCTTCTTCACTTGCTTCCTTAATTCAATCAGTTTCTCTCCCATGACTCTTTCTAAATGTTGCCATAAGCCTGTTTGTCCATCATTTCATATTGCAATTCCCATTTGCATTAGACTAACTTACCTTTAATTTCTCTACAAACTGTCTAAATCTTATCTAGATTTCAAATGATTGTCATGTACCTTGTATAATTTCTTAACCAATGTTTTTATATTATGCGCAATTTCTTATAATTATTTAAACTGCAGATGCTTTTGTTTTATTTTTGAAGATTGTAATATTATTGCTCTTAAAATGTTTTGTAATGATTTGGAAATTTTCTCCCCGGTCCTCCACTGAAACTGGTCTTCTAATCCATCAGACTTTCCAGGTAATCAAATGTAAATAAATAAATTAATTAATTAAATAAATAAATAAGTAAATAAGTATGGCAGCATAAATAATAAGAATGTAGTATAACATGAACACTTTCTATTTCTAATGTAAGAAAGTCCAAATAACTGATGTTCTGTTTCTAATTTCTGCATCCTATGTAGTGGCAGGGTTTAGCACTGACCATTATGTGTCCTAAAACCTAGTTAAGGACTGAATAAAACATAATGGTTTCTAATGCTGTGGACATTAGGCTTACTTATAATTCATGTGTTGATAAAAATATGGCCAGGCAATCCACTTGTGCTGTACTAATGAGCTCAAAAAAAGGGAAGAAGTGTGTCATATCTATAGCTAGTGGGAGGACTGTTCTGAATTTACCACTAAAGACCTAAAAAAATAAAATCAGCTGAAACAATGATATATCCATGAGGGGTCATTTGCATATATTGCAGTGTGCAGTCAGTACAAATGACCTTACTTCAGCTTGTTTCCAGAGTAAATTCTCAGAGTTGTTACTGTTGTTTTATATCATATTAAGCTGTTTTGGAAATAAAAAAAGTGTTTTTGCAATTATTAACTCTGCTAAGATTTCATGTAAAACTGTAATGTCAACCCTGTGTTATTTCACATTGTAACAAATCTAACAGGAATATGCACGCAAATCTAACAGGAATATGCACCAATGGATTTTTCTTATTTTAATTGACTTATTTATTTGTGTGTGTGTGTGTGTGTGTGTGTGTGTGTGTGTGTGTGTGTGTGTGTGTGTGTGTGTGAGACAGAGACAGAGAGAGAATGTCCAAACCAGCTTTACAGATTTAGTAACTCTTTTACTTATCTTGGTAGTTTGTTTTTAAACAGCTCCCTCAAGAAATGAACAAGGTCATAACATTCTTTGGTTTCCTTTGTTTTATTTATTTTGTTCCAGTAGTTCACCCTATATTGTTTATCTGCACCTAATGTCTTCCTTTACCCATTTAACCATTGTTCTCTTAAACTAATACTGTTTCAGTTGTTAAACTAACATTATAGTTTTGGGAGATGAGAAATAGATGACCCATGTTATAGAAACTCAGTTTTCTGTCCCTGCAAATGACTTTGGACTTACTGTGAGTTAACTAAGATAGTAGCGACAAACTTACTGATAAATGGAACTGTTTTGCACAAACCTGAATTATTTCAGCCCTTGTTGGACAGAATTATGTGCCCTTCACAATACTAAGCGATTTGCCAACAAGGCTGGCAAGCCTGCCATCTAACAACCAGCATTTTGTGTGTGTGTGTGTGTGTGTGTGTGTGTGTGTGTGTGTGTGTGTGTGTGTGTGTGTGTGTGTGTGTGTGTGTGCCTGTATGTGTGTATGTGTGTAAGGAAAATGATGCATTCGGATCTAAGAACAAGCACATATTCAGCCTTCTAGCCTATGAGTAGAAAAAATAACACCTGACCTACTAACCAGCATTTTTTAATTAATAATAAGGCAAAAGAATTTTAAAATTTGTAAGCATCCACAGTTCTTCTTTAAATACACCATTTTTGTTATTATTTATTTGCCTTTCCTTTGCTGACCAGGTAAGTGAGCTGGTACATGAATCGTTAACTATGACCCAGGTGTAATTGCACAATTATGGTACAGAGATAACACTTATGTGACTAATAACATGATAACACTTATATGACTAATAACATGATAACACTTATGTGACTAACATGATAACACTTATGTGACCAATAACATAACACTTATATGACTAATAGCATGATAACACTTATGTGACCAATAACATAACACTTATATGACTAATAGCATGATAACACTTATGTGACTAATAACATGATAAGACTCGTGACTAACAACATGATAACACTTATATGACTAATAATAACATGATAACACATATGACTAATAACATAACACTTATGTGACTAACATGATAACACTTATGTGACCAATAACATAACACTTATATGACTAATAGGTGGGAGGGTGGTCTAATGGTTAAGGTGTTTGCCTTACAAACACAAGGTGCAGGGTTTGAGTCTCACGAGGGATAAGTGGCTAGGCTTAAAATGGCTCGCAAGGGCAGTTAGCTTAGTACTAACCTATGAACCTATGAACCTATGAACACTTATGTGACTAATAACATGATAAGACTCGTGACTAATAACATGATAACACTTATATGACTAATAACATGATAACACTTATGTGACTAATAACATGGACAATCCTGAAACAATTGTAGATGAGTTAGTTTACATCTCATAAACTATTACATAGATAATTTTGAAATGATTGTGGTACAGTCAATTTGCACCTTAGCACATTGTTGCTACACATATCAGAAAGAGCTGCATGGCAAAAGTATTCTCTTGCATAGTGATAGAAATTGAATCTCTCATGTAATGCACATTTAGTACTAGTTTGTAGGAGTAATACAGTTTTACGTTTACTCATGATGTTCCTATGTACACAATTATTTAATTTCACTGTTATGCACAGAAGAGTGTGGTAGAGTTATAGTACAGGGCCATCTTGATATTCAGATAGAGATTGAATATTGTTTCTTAGTTTCTGAATAAGAGCTGAAGAAGAAGGTGAGAAGAGGGAAAGTCTGGGCACTAATTATGATGCCTAGAAGAGGGCCAGAATGACTCTTGTAGGGATGGAAAGGTGATATGTAGGTGGTTTTGCTCTTCTTTAGAGATTGATTGTAACTTCAGAATTTTATTTATATATTTACAGACATTGACTAATCATCTCAGCAGTTCTAGACCTGTTAAATACATAGATGAGTTAGAAATGTACAGTGGAGGCCAGTGTTTGTAGAAAAAGGGTGAAGAAAGGCAGATAACCTTTTTACAGGAAACAGGAGCATTTGTAAGGTTCCCTTACATGGTCCAGAAGTTTGTTTCCAAAATGAGAATAGTTATATTCCAAAGCTCTGTGGGTACATACAGCTGAAAGCCATGCCTATTTGAGTGTATGAAAGTGGACAGTGTTCTACCTCTATTTTAGGGATGACTGGACGTAGTATTGAAAAATAAGAGTGCCCAAAGAGACTGTTCAATTAAATCTTTTTTTTTCTGAATCCTCAAATGATTTAATAAAATATTTCCATAAAACCATGTCCATTTATATATCACAATCACAGCCCACAGACCCTCCTTTGATTTTTTAAATAAGGCTCAGCTTAGTTTTTTTGTATCTTAAAGTCTTGTTTATAAAACACCAACAACAAAGCAGGTCAAAATACTTCTATTTTTATAAACGCTATTTGCTTGAACTAAATACTCAAATTCCTGTCTTCATGCCATCAGTTTCTTTGCTGATCTCCCACTGCTCCTTTCCAGTGCTTCCCAAAACTTTCAGGTACTTCTGCAGTCTGTCCTTCAAATCAGTGCTACACATATATATTTTGAGGTCTACCTAAAAACACCGAAAGTGCACAACGCCGATGACGAGAACACCGACACCGGAACATCGACAACGGAGAAGACCGACAGTTGAGAATCCCGATGCTGAGAACACCGACATGTTAAGGTAAGTGTGCAATACGGACAGACGTTAGGGTCAGGGTGTGGGTAAGGTAAGTGTGCGATAGTGACGGACTTTAGGTTTAGGGGCAGGTTAAGTGAGTTAGGGTTAGGGTGCGGGTAAGGTAAGTGTGCTATGGTGACGGACTTGAGGGTTAGGGGCAGATTAAGTGAGTTAGGGTTAGGGTGCAGGTAAGTGTGCAATAGTGACGGACCTTAGGATTAGGGTTTGGGTTAAGGTTAGTGCATAGATAGTTGTGTATGTAAGGCTTTGTATAGATTTGTAAGGTTTTTGGTGTGCTTGTGTTGTGTGTGTGTTTTTCGGAAAAGGTATTTGTTTTGTTGATTGTCGGGATTTTGGTTTGTCGGGCATGTGAAGTTTCGTGTTTTTGAACTTTCTTTTTTTGTCATTTTTTTCATGTCAGTTATTTCGTTGTCGGTGTTTTGGCGTGTTGGTGTTATCAAGTAGACCCATATTTTGCCATTTCCTGGAGATCACTTCTGTGCTATTTTTCCTGTTTGTTGCAGTGTTTATTCTGCTTTCCTTCAGTGCTTTCTCTGTTCTTCCTCTTCTTTTTCATTTATGCTTCTCTCTCTCTACATCTGATATATGGTCTAAACCTGACTATTCAATTATTTTAACCATTAATTATGTCCCAGACACCTTTTCAGACCCCCGTCTAATTTACCCTGACTTAACCAGGTCATGCTAAACCCCAGCGTCTTTGTTTGCCATGTTATTCCCCCAGGCAAATCTGCTGGGTTATTGATAACACAGCCTGCTTCCATTTACTGACTTAATGCCCTACTTCATCCTATAAAAAAGAAACCAAAACTTAATGAAACAAAGACAACTCATTGAGTATGACAAGTTTGTTTAATATAACATGGTATTTTATGCTGTTTGGCCATTTCTGAGTATTTCAAGTAAAATTGCTTTCTTTCCTCTTCTAAAATAAGCCAGTTTCTGGGTTACTGCTCAGTACTGGACCATGCAGTTCTACTGCTCAGCAATATTGTACCATACCTTTTCTGATAACATCCATGTTTCTTGGTCTCATTTTCCTTACTTATACTCTCTCTCATTATGAAAAAAAAAGGGGGGGGGGGCTGCCTTTCTTCCTCCTGTTAAACCAGGATAACCAGTACTTAATAAAGGCACATCTATCCTCTTTGGACTTCAAATGACAGACTGCACTTAACACTTCAGAATTTCCTTTTGTCCTCCTGGTTGAACCTACGCTGTGTCGCCAACTCTGACTCAGAACCTTTAATTTCACTTCAGGGCTCAGCATTCTTCATTTTCTTATAAGAAAATCCCTATACCTTGCTGTAACTTCCAAATTATGAGCATTATTAAGCACTTTACAAATTCTCTGTCATAACTCAAACTGAAAATCTCAAACTGAATAAATAGGAAAAAATACTTTTTTACTCACTTAGATATTCAATGTGTCATACTCTTCTCTATCAGAGTAGACTATTTCAGGACTTTCTTCTGAATAAATCTTTTTATGACTACTAAAAAAACCTTCTAACTTTTACATCAAGGTGAATGTTTAAAATGTGGCGGGGCTCCGGATAACTAACGTCACCCTCTTCAAAACAAACAAACAAACAAACAAACAAACAAACAAACAAACAAACAAACAGATAAATAATAGAACCCAGGTTTGTTAAAGTGTAGTTTTGAAAAAGTAACTTTAATGGCTAAGCATCCCTATCAGAAATCAAAAGCTCAATCCCAATATGTATTGTCATTTTTAAAATTTGGTTTTCACTAGGCAAACTCAGTTTACTAGCATATTCTTGTCTTAATATTCTATCATCCAGCAAGATGCTCCAGATTTGCTTTTGCTCATTGTTTAATTAATTCAATCTAATAGTTCTCATTTCTGTTTTATGTACCATTTCTCTCCTTAGCCCTGCTGTTACAGCAATTGAATAGATCTGTATACAAGGTTATACAGCAATGTTTACCTGAAGATAATATATTGCATTTTGTCATAAGACACAGAGCTAAAGGCAAGTTAGGCAGTAAAAATCCATGATGGCTGCCTGACCCAGAATCATCCGTCGTGTATATTGGCAACAAACAGGGAAGCTCATTTTTATTGGATGATGATCAGTTTCATAATAGGAGCTAATGAGAACTCCTATTCCAAGTCCAAAAGCTGAATGTTGCAGGTTTAACACATGCTCCTTGGGTAACTCGGTGAAGTTGTTACAGATCTTCCATAGTAGCCAGATTGTCTGGAATAATCTTCAGTAGCAAAAGTGGGTTGACCTAATGCATATTACAAATTTGTGTACAGCTGAAACTTTTTTTACCCATTTAGTCTCTTTAGAGATTTTTTTCATTCTTTTACCAGTAGAAGTATCTGAGCTTACTAGGATACAAGCTATTGTTCTGTAAAGAAGCTGTCTTTCAAAGTCTTCTTTGTGTAGTCTTGTCTGGACCTATGTTTTTTGTCTTCAACCATGTAACTGTTTTCTAAAACCATGTTCTAATAGTATAATAACACTCTGAGAAAGATCTAGAGTTTATTAAAAGTGAAACAGTGCCCCTACTGAATCAAAGGCTTTATCAGCAATGTGATCTGGATTGATTGCTACTTTCATTTCAGATATTTGAGAAGTAGCTTTTTATTATATGAGCTATAACTGGCAATTATAACTGTGATTCTGTTGCATTTTACAGTTTTACTGAGATGCAGTGATTAAATGTTATTTATCAAGGATGACTGAGTTATTTATATATTTTTTTCAAATGTATTTATATGGATAGGTGAATGATTGGTAGATGATTCATTAATTAATATGCTTATTATTTTCTTTGAACTAATCCTTTAATCCAGTAGCCAAAACATGTTTATATTCTCTCTTTTTTAACACACCATGCACCCTTGGTCTGAAATGAAAAATCAGACAGCTAGTCTTTGCCAGCCTTGTAGCACTTGATGCACACAGACAATGTAAGAATTTTCTAATGCTCACAGATAATGATCCTTTACTTAACTTGACACTTCATTTGTGATTGATGCAAATATCAAGCCAAATCTGAGGCCACACTATCATAAATAAATGCATCCTTTGAGCATTAATCACCTACACCACTCTTCACACGCACAAACGCACGCGCGCACACACACACACACACACACACACACACACACACACACACACACACACACATTTGCTGAGGCACTTAAAATATACTTGCCCGTCCTGCAACAAATTAGTGGGTGCAAGACCTGGTGTAAAACCAAGCACTGCAACATTGATTACTGATAACACAGCAAGACGTCACCAGAAAAACACACACACACACACACACACACACACACACACACACACACACACACACACACACACACACACACACACACACACACACCTTAGAACAACACACCAAAGCAAACTTCAAAGATAAGTAGGAATGTACTGGTATTTGGTGACTCCACAGTCAGGCACACTGATTCCACACTCATTAGTCTGGACAAAAGCAGGATAACAGTGAGCTGTCTGTCAGAAGTCAAGCTTTATGATATTACAAGGGCCTGAGGAGATTTAAACTAGACAGATATATTACAACATGGTGATGCCAGTGTTGGGGTAAATGTTCTGGTGTGCAAACCCTTGAGGAATATGGAGAGATATATGACAGCGCTCCCCCTGCATGTCACAAATACAGGAAAGACCCTTGTATTAAATGGAATCCTTCCTTTGCCAGAAATAATGCAGAAGCATAAAGAAAAGATGATTGGCTTTAACAACTGGTTAAATACCTGGTATAACTATAGGGTGGAGCTAGTATATCAGCATCGGATAAGATCCTTGATAACAGTAATCTTACAGTTTACACCTCCCATTCTAAGGCTTCCACATATTGCTCCCATTGTGCCTTTTTAGGCAGTTTCCTGTGGCTGGACCTCTCAACCTAACTTCCTAAACAAACCAACCGGCACACAGTATCATGGAGGCTCTACTTAATGTTAGAAGTCTAAACAACATCTACTTAATGTTAGAAGTCAAAACATCAATATTCCAGACCTTGAGGTTCTTGTACATTTGAAGCACATCCATATAGGTGTTATTTCAGAAACCTAGCTTAAGAGCCCAGATAGCACTCCCACAGTACCAGGGTTTTGTGCTTACCACTCATTTAGGACTGGTGGAAACTGTGGAGGCATATTCATATTTGTTAGAGGCCACATTTACTCAAGACAGATACTTAGAAACCCACAAGAGGAGCTTAAAGAGATTCAAATCACACTAAATATGGATAGCTATCTGATCAAAGTGTTTACAGGACTCCCTCTGTGTCTCCAGAAAACCATAAAACATTCCTAAATATTCTTGAGCATTCCCCATAAGTAGGAATGCTGTTATCCTAGGTGATTTTAACCACCCAATGATAAACTGTGGGATCGACACCACCAACATAGGATATGGACTGAAATTCTTAGATTTTAAAAATAAGAACAGAGACAGAGAGAGAGAGAGAGAGAGAGAGAGAACAAAGAACAGAATATACCTGACCTGGTTCTAACAAATTTAGCATCTGTGTGTACCATTCCCAAGGTATTTCCCTCACTAGTCAAATCAGGCCACAGACTCGTAACCTTCTCAATAAAAATCTCCAAACCATCAAAAACAAATATCACACCACTCAAAGGCTTCAAATATACAAGTTTCCTGCAGTTCTATGAGCTCTGCTCCCTACCAGTTGTAACCTCCTCCTTGGTCAGATCTGACTACTAGATGGTTACATTCATCTTAATAAGGAATTATGAAGCATTCTCCAGTACATCATTATTCAAAGACAGTGCTAATCTAGTAAAACTGATGACCTGGCCAATTTTATAAGCCCCTTCCACCTTGATTATCCCACCATTTATATGGAATCATTTATTGCCAAAGCTTATGCACATGTAAATAGTTACATAAATGCATCTGTCCCCCTCAGAAACAAATATAACACCAAGTTCATAAATAAACCTCCATGGTGGAAGCCTAATGTACTGAACCAAAAATACGCAGGGTAGACTGAGTGCACGGATTAAACCATAATTATCAGAAGTCCAAAAATGAAATCCAGCACAAAGGAAAGATGGAAATTTGGAAATTTATTGTGGCAAGCTCCATAAATAAAATATCCCCAGCAAACCGGTTTCGGCTGAAAGTTTAAGCCTTCTTCAGTGCAAAAAGTATATACATCAGAGCAAACCCTAATACCTGCTTATATATGTGTACATAAATTAGCCAAAAGGGCTTAATACCTTAATTAGAGTGTTTAGTCATTAGTCAGACAATAATCAAACAATCCAAGGCTGAAATTAGCTTAACTCATTCAGGCCTGGTCTAAATAGAGCACCTAGCCTGATTATCCAAGATGATTCCTTATTATTTACTATATTATGCCAACCAGCTTTGGATGTCTTATTCATTTGTATTTTATCAATGATGGTAAATGTAAATTTAGCAGTTTTATGTACTAAAGTGTGTTTGTAAAGAGCATTTGAGATTGTTTCATTTCTTATTTCACTTAGATGTTCACATATACGATGTCTAAAAGGTCTGGATGTTTGTCCAACATAAAATGAAGAACAGATACAGGTGAGTAGATAGATGATCCAATCGCTACTGCAATTGCCAAAACATCTTATTTGGTAAAGTTTAGATGTGTTACAACTAGTGAATTCCTTGGTTTGAAATATGTGTGAACAAGCACTACAATGACCACAAGGAACACAACCTGTTAATATATCACCAAATAAAGTTTTTTGTAAAGTGATGGGTGGGTTATAGCTTTTATAGTGAGTTAAATGTGAATTTATTGTTCTACCTCTTTGATACGAAAATGAACATTGAGGGTCAAGTATTCCATTCAATTGGTCATGGGCCAGCAAAATGTCCCAATGGTTGTTGATAATGTTTTTAAACCTATAGGTATTGGCCCCAAAGGTGGTCACTAGCCTGATGGGTTGTGATTTCTGTGTACTGTCATGACCAGTTTTATCCTTATATTCTAAAAGTTGAGATTTATCTATTTGATCCACCTGAGTTATGGTCCGAGAAATATAATCCTTACGGTATCCTCTGGTAAGCAATCTGTTGGTTAGATCCTGTTGGCATGCTTGAAGGCTTTTTTCTGAGGAACATATACGTTTGGTACGTAAATATTGTGACTTTGGAATGTTGTTGATGATGTGGCGAGGGTGATGACTAGAGGCATGTAATAGGGTATTATATTCTGGAAATTTCCTTTGTACCTGAGTCTCTAAAGTGTGATCATCCAGTCTGGTGATGGTAACATCCAAAAATATAATTTGCTGGTACTCAATGTGTAATGTAAACTGAATATCCCATGTGTTCTCATTAAGATATTGGATAAATTCATGCACATATGATTGGTCACCCTACCACACCATCCAACAATCATCCAAATAACGTCTCCAAATATCCAGCTGATCGAGAAAAAGATTGTGATTATCATCATATATTAACTGTTCCTCCAAAAAGCCCATAAACAAATCAGCATAAATAGGAGCAAAGGATGCTCCCATTGCTTTGCCATGGACCTGCCAGTATGATTTACCTTGGAACTGGAAAACATTTTTAGTTAGTACATGTTCAGTTAAGGATATGAGGAGTGTATTGAAACCAGGGTGTATAACTGTGACTTTCCCAGCCAATATTGGATGGCCTGTAATCCAGCCCACTGTGGTATGCTTGTATAAAGGGAGGTAACATCAAGTGTACATAAATACCATCTGGTTCCAGTTGTGCATCCTGAATGATATTAAGGAATTAGGTGGTATCTTTTAACCTAGACCTAACTATAGATAGTAGAGGTTGCAAATATTCAGTAAGGAAGGCAGATAAAGGTTCAGTCAAAGATCCCCTCCCAGACACAATCAGTCGTCCCGGAGGACAGGTGGAAGTTTTGTGTATCTTGGGAAGTAGATATAAATATTGGGAAATGGGATATGATACCTTCAATTGTCTGCAAGTCTTCTGGTTGATAATGCCTTCCTCTATGGCTAGGTCTAGAAAATAATCTATTTCTTTTTTGAAATTAGGAGTTGGATCAACAACCATATGTATGTAAAAACGGGGATCGGACAATTGTTTTTTCCACCTCAGCCTGGTACATGTCCCAATCCATTATCACAATGCCACCTCCCTTGTCAGCTGGTGATAGGACACTATTTCCACTTTGCAATCTGATAATACAAATGGACATTTTTTTTCACATTTTTTGAATTATTAACAGCCGAGGCAATTGAGTTTGGGTGCTTTGAACTATGATTTGTATTTAATTTTTGGATAGATCGGGGCGCAAACAACTGCTGGTTTGGTGCTTTATACATTGACTTGTTTAACTTGGTGCTTTTGGCTGTTTTGAATACTTTTGATAGTAAACTAGCTAACTATCAATAGATGTTTTTTAGCCATAAACATACCATTTTTCTCATCTATGGTTGTATAGGTTACAGACGAGTACAATCTTTATGTTTTTGGCAACATATTTGATAAAGAATAATAACTAAGATATTCAAGCCAGTATATAGCATATATTGCACTTTTGTTAACTAATATATGTTCTCCCTTTATTCAGTCAAGGTGTTCATAGTCAAATGGCTTTGCATTATGATGTTCTTTGGGTTCTGTCACTAAGAATATGTGAAGGAGCTTAGGTATCTATGTTTTTGGAACATTCATTCTGTGTGGGTCTTGGCATACTCCAGTGAGATTTTTCGTGGTGTACAAATATAACTAGATATAGTTTGCTTTTACTAACTATTGACTAGTATTTTCTATGGTCTGTACATGGGCTCTGCATGATCTTTATACTTATAATTGGCATTTTTGAATATAAGCCTTCTGAATGCTGGTCACAACCCCCTTTAATGAGTTTTTTTTTTCATATGGTCCATAAACTCAAGAACTTAAAAATTTAAATCATACCTAGCTACACAGGGATTCTTGATGCTTGCTGGTCTATATTGACATCTGATTTTTTTATATACAAAATTCCCTAAATATTTTTTTGTTTAGACAAGGTGACAGAGATGAAGTCGGTCACCTTTTACTCAATCATAATTACGTGTTTCTACTAAGGGCAGTGGATTTCACTGAAAAAAATATATATACATGACAAGTGGCTGAGACGAAGGTTGGCTCCAGTCCTTTTATTATTAAGAAGTTTTTTTGGACCTGATATCCAAAGAATTTGGACGATTGTAATAACTCAAGGGTTGTTGTGAGCAACATTTGCTGAAGTCTCTCCTATATATATATATATATATATATATATATATATATATATATCTATATATAATAAAAAAACTTTTTTGTTATCATGCTTTGCTCAGTATCAGAACTCTATTAAAGAGACAGTCTGTAATAAGTCAATATATGACACTTATTTACCTTGTAGAAGACTCATTTATTAGAATAAATATCTATATAATTTGGCATATTAACAGTATTGTCTAAAAACTATTGATACATTCTGTTTTATTTGACACTATGGATCTCACTGGGATATTGCAGGGCCTATCTGGTGACAGAGACAAGATAGAGGTTTTTGGTTTACAGCCATTTAAGTCCACTAATTCAACTTTTGAAAAAGAAGACCCTAAATATCTTTGTGGGTTATTATTTCAAAAATTGACTAAAAACATGAGGACTCTTAGCGCTAATATTTGTCATCTAAAACTTTTCAAAGCCTACAAGCTTAAGGATATTACACCACGAGGTTTACGTGTCAGGATTCACCCATTGGTGGGCCAAATTGATGACCAACTGTCTCAAGATTGGGCCCAAGCAGAACACAAAGCATCCATGTTTTTTGTAGACATTTTGATCTCTTACTATGAAAGAATGATTGGGACAAAGATAGAGGAGGTTACTGCTAATTGCCAAGAGGCCAAGGTTTATGAGTCTGAGAGTTTTTTTAGTAGTCATCTAACTAATTTGGCCAAAGATTTATCAACATTAGAAGCACAACTTATAAAAAAGAAAACCCAGAAGTTACAAAGGGACATTTTAGAGTATGAAAAAGGAAAACCCTTTGTTACCCAAGAAAATGTTTGTTTTTCTGATTCAGGTTTCAAAACAACTACTAGAAAGAAGAGACCAAGATCAATACTCAGAAAAACAACACAGACATATAGTGGCACTTCTGAGGAGGATTCATCCTCTGCCACTGATCTAGATTCCCTTTCTACCCAAGAATCTCCAGTAGTAAAAAGGAAGACTCATGCAGACCCTTTAGGCATAAGAAACATGGGGGCAGAAAACATAGAAAAAACTACACAGAACATTCAAGAATTACCAGAGAAGATTGTATCACAGTAAACAATGTACATAATATCTCTTCATACCAACTGTCTGATGTACAGAATAAAGTATAGAACAAGGGTCTAAACTTTGTACCGACTTTTGTTGTGTCCGAACATGTTTTGGTTAATGAATTGAATGATTTCTGCAGATTACTTAACCTGAAAATATTTTTTTCAGATACAACAAATACTCAAAGAGCTACTGGTTTTCAATTTGGTAAATTTAATTTTCAGCCCCCCATGGACAAACGTGGCCATTTTCAAGGAATTTGTTCTCAAAGACTTACATTTCTCTCAAGCATATCAGATGATTAGACACAACCTAACTAAAGCAGAACAACAAGCCCTACATGATCTTAGTTCTAATCATGACATAGTCATATCACCAGCTGACAAGGGAGGTGGCATTGTGGTAATGGATTGGGACATGTACCAGGCTGCGGCGGAAAAGCAATTGTCCGATCCCCGTTTTTACATGCATATGGTTGTTGATCCAACTCCTAATTTCAAAAAAGAAATAGATTATTTTCTAGACCTAGCCACAGAGGAAGGCATTATCAACCATAAGACCTGCAGACAATTGAAGGTATCAGATCCCATTTCCCACTATTTATATCTGCTTCCCAAGATACACAAAAATTCCACCTGTCCTCCGGGATGACTGATTGTGTCTGGAAGGGGATCTTTGACTGAACCTTTATTTGCCTTCCTCACTGAATATTTGCAACCTCTACTATCTATGGTTAGGTCTGGGTTAAAATATACCACCCAATTCCTTAATATCATTCAGGATGCACAACTGGAACCAGATTGGTACCTATGTACACTTGATGTCACCTCCCTTTATACAAGCATACCACATTGGGCTGGATTACAGGCCATTCAATATTGGCTGGAAAAATCACAGTTATACACCCCTGGTTTCAATATACTCCTTTTTATCCTTAACTGAACATGTACTAACTAAAAATGTTTTCCAATTCCAAGGTAAATCACACTGGCAGGTCCATGGCACTGCAATGGGAGCATCTTTTTCTCCTATTTATGCTGATTTGTTTATGGGCTTTTTGGAGGAACAGTTAATATATGATGATAATCATAATCTTTTTCTCGATCAGTTGGATATTTGGAGATGTTATTTGGATGATTGTTGGATGGTGTGGTGGGGTGACCAATCATATGTGCATGAATTTATCCAATATCTTAATGAGAACAAATGGGGTATTCAGTTTACATTACACATTGAGTACCAGCGAATTATATTTTTGGATGTTACCATCACCAGACAGGATGATCACACTTTAGAGACTCAGGTACATAGGAAATTTCCAGAATATAATACCCTATTACATGCCTCTAGTCATCACCCTCGCCACATCATCAACAACATTCCAAAGTCACAATATTTATGTACCAAACCTATATGTTCCTCCGAACAAAGCCTTCAAGCATGCCAACAGGATCTAACCAACAGATTGCTTACCAGAGGATACCGTAAGGATTGTATTTCTCAGACCATAACTCAGGAGGATCAAATAGATAGATCTCAACTTTTAGAATATAAGGATAGAACTGGTCATGACAGTACACAGACAACACAACCCATCAGGCTAGTGACCATCTTTGGGGCCAATACCTATAGGTTTAAAAACATTATCAACAACCTTTGGGACATTTTGTTGGCCCATGACCAATTGAATGGAATACTTGACCCTCGATGTTCATTTTCGTACCGAAGAGGTAGAACAATAAATTCACATTTAACTCACTATAAATGCTATAACCCACCCATCACTTTACAAAAAAACTTTATTTGGTGATACATTAACAGGTTGTTTTCCTTGTGGTCATTGTAGTGCTTGTTCACACATATTTCAAACCAAGGAATTCACTAGTTGTAACACATCTATACTTTACCAAATAAGACGTTTTGGCAATTGCAGTAGCGATTGGATCATCTATCCAGTCACCTGTATCTGTTCTTCATTTTATGTTGGACAAATGTCCAGACCTTTTAGACATCGTATCAGTGAACATCTAAGTGAAATTAGAAATAAAAGAATCTCAAATGCTCTTTCCAAACACACTTTAGTACATAAAACTGCTAAATTTACATTTACCATCATTGATAAAATACAAATGAATAGGACATCCAAAGCTGGTTGGCATAATATATTAAATAATAAGGAATCCTCTTGGATAATCAGGCTAGGTGCTCTATTTAGACCAGGCCTGAATGAGTTAAGCTAATTTCAGCCTTGGATTGTTTGATTATTGTCTGACTAATGACTAAACACTCTAATTAAGGTATTAAGCCCTTTTGGCTAATTTATGTACACATATATAAGCAAGTATTAGTGTTTGCTCTAATGTATATACTTTTTTGCACTGAACAAGGCTTGTACTTTCAGCCGAAACCGGTTTGCTGTGGATATTTTATTTATGGAGCTTGCCACAATAAATTTCCAAATTTCTATCTTTCCTTTGTGCTGGATTTCATTTTTGGAAGCCTAATGTAAACAGAATCTATGATAAAAGAAAAAAAAAAAATTTCTCATAAAAATAGATTCAACTCTCAAGAAACCGAATTAAACAAGGGACTCTAGATCCTGATCAAATTAACCAAAGCCAGGTATGAGGTAAACATAGTAATCCAGGTGAAAGATAACTACAAAAAAGGGATTCTTTAAATATATTAGAAATATGAGAAACAATGCATGACGCTGTGCTAATAGTAAATGATATCACATTCTCAGACCCAGACGTCATTACCCTATCTACTGTTGGATAAGTGCAACCACCCTGTTTCCTTCAGTATTCTAAGAACACATATACTCATCCGCATCCCCTACTCAAATCTCTCAAGAATAAGTTGTCAAGGCACAATCTAAAGCCAAGAACACTACATCTATGGGGCCAGATAACATACCAGGCTGTCTGGTGGTTAGCCTGAACCATGAATTGTCAGACCTCCTACACAGACTATTCAACATTAGTCTCAAAGTGGCTTTGTGCCACATAAATGGAGGACAGCAACAGTCATTCTCTTGCACAAAGGTTGGGCTTCAACTGACCTGAGCAATTATAGAACCATAGGCCTGACCAGTCTCATCTGTACTGCTATTGAAAGGATTATTATGGAACTAATAAAGAGGGATATAGGTAACCCACTGATTCTTTGCACAATTCATTTCAGATTCATCAAGGGCAAGTCCAGCCTACTTAATCTGGTCGACTTCTTTAGGTTCATAGGTTCATAGGTTCATACTAGGCTATCTGCCCTAGGGCATTTATAAGCCTAGCCAGAATGTGTTTGGCTTTCGCCACCCATTTTAAATTTATTTTGCTATGCCCTTTTTCGAGGTTAGTATACTGTGCCTCTGTCTAACAGTGACACAGAAGTGATACTCGGGGTAAACCTACGATCTCCCATCCACTCATCAAGATTCCTCTTGAAGAGAGTCAATGAGGGACTCTGCCTAACCTGGACTGGGATTTTATTCCCGAGTGAAGGGAGCCTTTGGGTTATGAATCTGTCCCTCCAGCATGTCCTATTTATTTCAGTGCTGAGGTTCAAGTCTCTCGAGCGCGTAGCTCAATGGGATTTGGATTTTCTGAGGTGCAGCATGTCCATTAATTCCAGGTTGGACATGGCTTTATATGTCAGGCACAGATCGCCTCTGAACAGGCGGTATGCCACTGAGTAGAGCTGGAGTTTCTTTAACCGGGCAGCATATGGCATCTGTTTGAGCCCTTTGATCCTCTTGGTGAGGTACTTTTGGGGTCTTTCCAGTTGCTGCAGGTGTCTGGTAAGGTACATCCCAAAGGGGCATTGTACTCAATTATGGGCCTGATGAGGGATGAGTAAAGAGGCACGATGACCTCCCCTGATCTAGATGTGAATCCCTTCATGATTAGGTGGGCTATATAAAATGTTTTTCTAACCACTTTGGCCACGTGGTTGTCAAATGAGAGATTGCTATCAATTTGGGTCCCCAGGTCCCTAATTACTTCTTCTGTACTTAATGGATTACCACCTATGTGGTAATTTGTGGGCACTTTGTTTTTGCCAAAGGGGATGACTATACACTTTTTGGCATTCAGCTTGAGGCCATGGCTCTGGCACCAGTTGTCTGTTTCTATGAGGCCCTTTTGGAGGATGCTTGTGTCGGCTGGAGAGTCGATTATGGTGCCCAGTTTGCAGTCATCTGCGAACTTGGTCAGCCACAGTCCTTCCATGCTGGCCTGTACCTCCGAAAAATATATACCGAACAAGAGAGGTCCCAGGACTGAGCCTTGTGGGACACCACTTGTAACTGGTTTGGAGTCTGACATGGCTCCAGCAATTCTTACCATGTGGGTTCTGTCCTTGAGCCAGTTTGCAATCCATCTAGTGACATAGGGGTTTATATTTAAGCTGGTGAGCTTATCTATAATGCCCGAGTGGGGTATTGTATCGAAGGCTTTTGCCAGGTAGGCTGTGTGGACCACCTTCCCCTCGTCAATGGCCTTGGTGACTGTTTCAAAGAAATCAACCAGGTTTAAGAGGCAGGATCTGCCCTTAACAAAGCCGAACTGGGTAGGATCCAGTGTCTGTAGGTCCCCAATATCTTTATTTATAGGTTCATAGATAGATTATAGGTTCATAGATTAGTACTAGGCTAACTGCTCTTGCGAGCCATTTTAAGCCTAGCCAATTATCCCCCTGTGAGATTCAAACCCTGTACCTTGTGTTTGCAAGACAAACACCTTAACCATTAGGCCACCCTCCCAACCATGATGATCCTTTCCATAGCTTTGCAGACCAAGCTAGTCAGGCTTATGGGGCGATAGTTTCCAGGATCTGTTGAGGCACCACCTTTATGGAGAGGGACCACTGTTGCTGTACGCCACTCTTTGGGCACATATCCTGTAGTAAGGCTGAGATTGAACAGTAGTTTTATGTTTGGGTTTAGCTCTTCTTGGAGTTCATGTAGGACGCAGCCCGGGACACTGTCTGGTCCCATTGATGCTGTATTTTTTGCTTTGGAGAGGGCGGCTCTTACCTGAGCATCTGAGATGTCAGGGGGGCAGCACTCTGCTGGGATAGATATTTGCCCTTTTGGTGGGGGTTTGCTGAACCTGTCAGCTAGGATGTTGGTAATGTCTGTGGGTTCAGTGTATTTTTTGTCATTTTGGACTAATTCTGAGCATATCTGGTAATTACCACCCAGGTTCCTAACATAACTAAAGAAAGCCTTGTGATTATCCTTAGTGTCCTGTGCAATTTTTCTCTCGAAGCTGGCCTTAGACAATTTTATGAGTGCCCGTAGTTTTTTGCTAATACTGATCAGTGATGCCTTCCCTTTTGGGATTTTGCTCTATCATTTAGTAGCTTCCTCCTTCTATTGTATAGTTTGTTTATGGCTGGGGTCCACCAGACAGGACGTCTGCCTTTGGAGGATTGGGTCTTGGTTTTATTTGGGATCGCATGATCCATGCATTCCTGAAGGTGTTCATAGAATGCGTTTATAAAGGATTCTGCAGTCTGGGCCATATTTTCCACAGGCCCGGGGGCTTTGAAGGATTCCACCTCGGTTTTGAGGAGTGTGAAATTTGCTTTAGAGAAGTTTTTCACTGTGGTTTTCTGGGCAGGGGGTGGGGTCGGGATGTGAATATCCAGTGAGATTAGTTTATGGTCTGATCTTAGCAGTGAGGGATACACTTCTGGTCTGGAGCATAGAGTCCCCATGTTGGTGATGATCAGATCCAGTATGTTTTCCCCTCTTGTGGGAGTGGTAACAAGTTGTTCCATAGCATTTGAGTTTATAAATTCTAGGAACCTTTGGGCTAGGGTGTTGGAGCTAGAGTAATGCTCCCAGTCTATGTTTGGGTAGTTGAAGTCGCCCAATATAATGGTGTTTGGAGAGACCTTCATATTTTCCAGTGTTCTCAGAAAGGCCGAGTGGAGTTCCTGGGTTTGGGAGGGTGGTCTGTAGCAGGCTATAAACTGGAAGGCAGTTTTACCCACTGTTAGTTGCACATGGATAGTCTCTGATGCTTCGTGCTTTGCCACCAACCTGGAGGTGTGGGTATCTTTGATGAATATCGATACTCCCCCTCCTTTTGTGGTTCGGTCCAAGTTTTGGGGCCGAAAAGCATGGTATGAGGTATAACCTGGTAGTGCTGGGGTGCTCTCGGGAGCCCTGAACCAGGTTTCTGTCACTGCACAGATATTGATGTTCTCCATGCTAAGGAGAGTTTCGAGTGCGTGCATCATGAGGTTTAGACTTCTGGCGTTGAGTAGCATTGCTCTTAGTTTCTTATCCCTTGTGATACCTATGGAGGTGGGTTTGTCTTTTGAGCCTTGCCTAAAAAAGGCACTATGGGGGTAGCAAGAGCCTTTGCCAATATCCGAAAGCCCAGGGGTGACAGGTGCAAGCCGTCCCTAGCGAAGCATCGTGGCTTGTCGAGCATATCATCCAAGCTGACAGGCATTGGATCCCCTTTGAATGACACCAGTACTTAAGCCAATTGTTGAAATTGATCATCTTGTCTTCATATTGTGGCATCATTCTTGGTGAGGGTAAGATGCTACTCAAGGTCAGGGTCATACCGGCCTGGGCTACATGCTCAGAGAGCTCCTTTATGTCTCTTTTCATGTAGTCCAGGGAGGTACGTCTCAGGTCATTCACACCAGCATGGACAATGACTGAGTCATATTTGTACTTGCCTTGGAGTGACCTGAGTGCTTGTGTTATGTGGCGGATCCTAGCACCCGGCAGGCTGCTCACCATGACCCTCTCCTTGTTCAGCCTGGTGAGCGGGACGTCAGTGTGCCTGACAATAGAGTCCCCTATTACAAGTGTGTCAGGTGTGTTGTTTAGTCATAACGGCTGTGACTGTTCGGCACACTGGCTTTGTGAGATATGTGTTGCACGTGTTTTGTTTTGGGGTAGCGGTTGCTTGGGTGTCTGCTTTGGAGGTCTCTGCTGCTTAGGCAGATCTTTATTTAGAGCCTCCGAGTATGTTTTTGTGTGATTATGTGTTTGGTTTGCTGTCGTGGTAGGTCTATGTGAGACTGGAATTGTAGTGAGTGTGGTTTCCTTCTCCTCCTGACTGGTTTTGCCAGTACTGAGTTGAGAGAGCTTAGCCTCCAGTTTGGCTATATGGTTGCATCTCTCACATGTGTTGGAATTTGTTGGGAGGAGGAGAGGGTTGTCTGTGTACATGTGGCAGTTGTAACATTGCCTCAAGATTCCCAGATTCACCAGCTGGACCGGAGAGGAGATTGACAACTGACCTTTGGACATGCTAGAATAATATTGGGAATTCCTTAATAATTGAAAACAAGGGCCAGTGGGGAGTGAGGGTGTAGTGCTTTTAATTTTTAGTGCTGACTTATATAATTGCTTTAGCGAGCAAGTGCCAGGTAACTTAAGTGCAATGTGTTACAGGTAACTTAAATGCAAAAATGACAAACAGTAACTTTCTTTCAAGTGAAACAAGGAAATAAGTACAATAAGCAATGCAGATATCACTAGTGATCCACAGAAGCACTGAGAAGCCGTGTATTAGGTGGAATTAGCGTTCCAGGGAAATAACAAGCAAACAAACAACAAGCATATAAACAAAGCTAGATTCAGCAGGCCTGGATCTAGTCTATGCTACAGCAAACAAGGTGTACCAATTTCAGTAAGATACAGTTCAAATATTCAGGCACTATAAACCTTTAACCAGAAATTCCCATCTCAGAAGTTTTGAAAAAGTCACTGATGCAATGTATGTGGGCAAATCTGTGCACACTGCATACCTGGACCTTGCAAAGGCATTCAACACTAGCCATCACTCAAGCATCATAGATCAACTCTCCTACCTAAATGTTAACCTTTATGTAATTTATTGGAGAGCAAAACTGGATCACAAATAGAAACCAGGAAGCAATGGTGGGCAGTTTTACTTCCTCCAAAATACCTGTCATTAGCAGAACACTCCAAGGTTTAATACTTGGACCACTCGTCCTTGAAATTTACTTCTCAGACATCAAAGTTAATATTAGGATTTGTGGCTGATCAGGTTTGCAGTTGACTACAAACTAGGTGCCACCATAAACTCCCATAAGCACATCTAGTTCCTACAAGCAAATAGCTGGTCCCAAAACCATGGACTGAAACTACATTCAAAGAAATATATAATTGTATCCTTTGGGAAGTATGACTTCCTTTATAATTATCACATTGACAACTACCCCCCCCCCCATGAAAATTGTTAGTTAGAGATCTGAGGAACTGTGTTGACAGTGATATGCCCTTTGATCACCATTCCACTGTTTAGAAGTCCTTTTACATCACACAGGGAAAGTATGGTGTCTAGATCCAGGGGCCTACTTGTTACATTGTACCCGGCACTCATTAGACCAATCATTGAGTATAGTACTCCTTTCTGTATGCACCTGTCACAACACTTGCTACAACTGGAATGACCTCAGTGCTCTCTCACTGAAAGCGTTAAGGGCCTAAATCTTAAAACCTATGCAGACCAACTCAAAGACTTGTTTCTCTTCCCACTATTATGCATGCTACTGTGAGTCAACCTCTACCTTGCACATAAAGCCTCAACAGAACCTGTTCTGTCAGAACTATTACACATTTGCCAGTCCAGTGGTGTCATAAACGCTCACTCAAGGGACCTCCATTTCTTTGCAAAATTAACAGAACTTGTTGGAGGGACAGGAATGTATGACAGAAAATACCACTTTTATGAAATAATTTTCCATTTAACATAAAGCAGAGTACTTCTCTCTCTATTTTTCTATTCAAATGTAATTTGGACAAGTGAATGGGTAACCACCAATTAAGCCTTGGTTTAGCACTTCTAGGTGTCATGGATAGGAAAAACATGCAATTACTCCATAATATACTTGTATGTCTTGTCTTTGGATATTTGTATTACAAAACAAAAGCACTGATAACTACAATGGGCATGCAAGGATAGCCTTTTATCATCCTCGCAGATCAATAGCCTAGTAAATAGCTATGAACCTATGAAACTATATATCAGAATAAAAGACTGGCCTCCCCAAACTGAGGAGAATATCAAACAGACAGATAAAAAACTGAAAAAAAAAGATCAGAAAAATGAAGGCATCCCATGAACCCAGGCAACTGACAGGCAACTGTGGCACTCTCAGCCTGGTGAGGGTTCATCGGGATGTCTCACTACTGAGTCACTTTTTATTAGGATGATGGATTGTGTGGAGGTTGGTCTCATGGGTTTTTGATTAAAGACTCAGAGAGCCTTAGAGGCATGTTTCATGGTGGGTGCTGCCTGAATTCTGTTTGTGAGGCTGCTGATAGTACATGTTTCTTAGATTACATTTAAGAGGCCTTTGTTATTTAGGTAAGTTACTTAGATTACATTTAAGAGGCCTTTGTCATTTAGATAAGTTAATTTAATGAGCCTCAGCATATGTAGGTCTATGTATTTAGTCTGTATCGTGTGTGATAGGTATAGTGTGGTATTGTGTACAAATGACAGCCAGTTTGCCATTTGTTGTAGCGCCATATAACGTTATGTAACTATATGTGTCACAGACTGTGTCACTTTGTTTAAGTAGTCAGTGGTTGTCAGTAAACGTAATGCAATTGCTACAATGTCTCAGGATGCCCATTTTAAACAAGCTGTATATATGGAGATAGTTGTAAAGTACAAGTCCATATTTCCAGGTGCCTACAAACGCGGGAGAAGGGGGAAATGCCTTTGAGGTTTGGAGTTGATAACTGGAGGTGCTATCTGTCCATAGTGGAGACAGTGTTGGTGTCAGCATAGCTGCACACATCTAATGATCTTTTTCTCCTTCTCTCACCAGAAGCAGAGTGGGATAATCCAAAGTTGTTTCATGAGAAGCAATACAGTATTCCCTGAAAATAAGACCCAGTCTTATACTGTTTCCCCCACCGAAATACGCATTAGGGCTTATTATCAGGGGACGCCTTATTTACCCCCCCCCACAACAATCTACATTTATTAGTTTATTCATGTACAAAAATCGACATTTATTCATGTACACAAATCAACATTTATTCATGTATACAAACTGACATTTATTTCGTACTTTTCTGTTATTGGACAACAGTTCTAAGTAACGTGTTAACAGTTATGTGAGAATTCTACATAAACAGTGCAAGAAACATTTCAGCTTCAGAATATCTACACTATGGCTTTCACAGTGCAATATTCCATGCTTAACAGAAAGTGTAGAAAAATCTCAATACATGTGTATTGGAGGAGGGGAATAAAACTGAATGGAGAAGCAATCCATTCTATTGCCCTGATAATGGAAAAGTTATTGAAATACAGTCATGTCATCTTCTTCTGGAACATTGTCATAAGTCTCCAAGCCCTGAATTCTGGCCTGAATTTATTGTAACTCCATTTCCTGTAGAACCATTGGCCCCAATCTGCCATGCCTAGCAACAGAACTCCTTAAATGAGCACTGCTTGTCCAAGTAGCCTGCTCATAGTGCATTGGCAACACAGCTGTAAGTGATTTTATCCCATGAATTTTTCACCCAAGTCACGACCTCTTGCAAGCTAGGCTTCACAAACTTTCCATGCTGATTTCTCTCCATTCTATTTTCAATGTAGTCATTGAGTTCCATGAACAAATGGTCCTTGAATGGCTTGTTTATTGCAATATCAAGAGTCTGGAGATAGGCAGTCATTCCTGTGGGAATCATTATTTGATCTCTTCTTCTCCGTGCAAGGAATTTCTTCATATCTTTAGCTTGGTGAGTGTTGGCTGAATCCTAGACTAGCAGACCTCTTTCACCACCTCACAAAACAAGTGGCAGCATTACATTGACCCACTTCCTTATAACTGTTTGTGTGCACCAGGCTTTTTCAGTTTGAAGAATGTAAATGCCTGAAACCCATTAAATCTTATCTTTCTTGCCCTTACTAATGATTAGAGGTGGCATTTTCTTTCTATCTAGATGAATTGCCAAACTACAGGTAACACGTGCACTCTCGTAACCAGTGATGGGAATGTAGATTGATGAGGCACCCCTCTGATCAATTGTTATTTGAGATCCTTGGCCCATAAACACTGCAGTTTCATCCATAGCAATCATGTTGGAGAGTTGGTATTTAGAAAAGTCGATGCCATCAACAAAGGACTTGAATGCAAGTGCACGTTTAATAACTTCAGTATCTTCCAGTTTGAACAGTGTTGTTGATCTTGTTAGAGACAGTTCATATCACTGAAGGAAGCCATCCAGCCAGTGTTGTGATTCTTTGAATTCTTCTGGGGATATTTCTAACTGTAGTGCCATTGCAAGGGCAAATGCTTGAATATCAGCCATGCGCACAACCAAAGCCTTTGCTCTCCTGTTAGCAATCCATTTACAGATGATGTCTTCCAGCTCAGGAAATAATGGTTGCCGACCTGATCCACAATTACACTTCTTAGCATTTCCTTCGTCGGCCTGTTGACTGAGGTTATCATATGCTGCACGCCACTTTCAGACCATTTGGAGATCTAACTTCTTCTCTTTGCAGAAAGCCATCAGATTCTTTCCCCGGGAGTCCTCCTTGATTCCTTTCTTGTACTCGATGGAATAGCTCTTTCTTTTTGCACTCATCTTGTCTGGGGGGGTTAATTGAAGACTTACAAGACCGGAGTGGCAACACAAAATGGTGACGGTTAAAAAGACACAACCACAGACGTTCGTTATCAAGTGCGCATGCTTTACGCGCATTGTCTGTACTTTGACCAATCAAAGTATACCTGCTGGTGTTTATGGGCCAAGGATCTCAACCGTCAAGTGTGAGTGATGATTAGGGTTACAGTAAGAATCGTGGAGGACTCCCAGAGAAAGAATCTTACGACTTTCTGCAAAGGGAAGAAGTTGGGTGTCCGAATGGTCCAAACATGGTGAGCAGAGTATAATAACCTCAGTCAACGGGTGTCAGTAATATTATTTTATACTTCAATACGTCCGTCATGTGTTGTTGACGATCTTAACTGGGGCTTATTTTTGGGGTAGGGCTTATATCATGACCACCCTGGAAAACCATGCTAGGCCTTATTCTCTGGTTAGGTCTTATTTACAAAGAAATACGGTATTACCCCTGGTGTTGATGGGTTGAGTACACTTACTATAGGCTTCTCTTTGTAGATACCCTGGATGGAATCTACAGCAGCTGGAAGTAACAGCAACACAAACTACAGAAAGGCCCTGAAGACATTTGTTAATAGCTGGTGTACAAAAACTGCACTCAAACTTAGTGCCACTGTAGCCTATGGTAAACACACAGTGGTAAGGCAGTGGGAGTCTTAGGTACTTGGGGGATAGCTTCCTCACATTTAGACCATCAAAAGGCAAGGATTCATAGACAAATACTAGGTTACTAGTCTGCAGACTGTTACAAGCATAGCCAATAACCCGAGGTCACAGTCAAATTAGATCTCTGAGGTAAAGACCTTAACCATTATCCTGACCCTCTTCCTCTCTCCCTCCCTTAAATAAAGTCCTTTCATAGATAAATACTATGCTATCAGTCTGCCGACTATTACAACTGTGATGACCCTCCACTTGACCAGTAATCATGGAGTCTCAATCCTTACCACTGGCAACAGTAGGGGACGTTCACTGAGAGGATGACAAGTACACACACAGTATTTCCAGATGCAGCTCTCTGCATCAAGTGCAATTTCCCTTAAGAACACACAGAGACCACAGTCAGTCTGGGGCTGGTTTCTCCCTCTTCCTCCAGATCTCCAATATGACTGCCCACTGGAACCGCTATAGAGTTGATATATCAGCTGAGTGACCAAGCCAAGACCTCCAGCACCCTCTCCGTCCAACCAGTGCTTTGTGTCCCTGCCCAAGTAGCTGACACACACACTCTTTCAGGTCTGATGCACACACACACACACACACACACACACACACACACACACACACACACACACACACACACACACACACACACCTGGGAATGGCTGGCACAGGTTTACTAGCTATGCCCTCTTCTGCCCAGACTATAAGGTAGTTTCCACTGTCACAAGTCACTCCTTATCAGCTACTTTAAGGCCCTTAACAAAGGGTATCTGATATTACCATACAATATTAATACTAATACAAATGGTAGTTTGACCAAGGGCAGGGCTATTAGGAGTAACCCACACAGTGTCACCAAATATATATGCAAGTACTCTCAAAACTTAAATATCTCTATACAGATCAGCCACAATGAAAAGTTGAAATATATTTAATAATAAATAATTAAAGAACAAGACAATACGAAATATATATTCACAGTGACATCAGAGTTCAAAACCACAGGAAATATTTAAAATAACTTTGCAGTACAAGCTCACACAAATAAAGAAAAACATCTAACTAAGCTTCACTGTATTCCTAACTGAATCTAAGAGAATTATACTATTCCCTAGTAACTTCTTTAATTAGAGCAAGGCAGATGTGGTGAATGTTTTTTCTTGTGGTTGTTGTCAGGTCCAAGAAAGAATGCAGAATGCTCCATCTCAATAAGAGACTTCTCAGATTAATATCTAAAATGTTGCTGCTGGGATGGCTTGCAGAATGACATCATTTCTGGTCATCTGACTTCTAGTTTCCAGGCCAAAACCACCATTGCTAGAAGCTGGCAGTATTTAGCATTTACCTGTAAAAATATGCAGACAAGGGCTTTTACTCAGATCTTTGGCAGATGCTGCAAGACATAAAACATTGCATTCCTTCATGCTTTAAAAGTAGCCATTAGTTCACTCCAAGGACAATACAGAACGCTTCCTATTATAGACTTTGTGTCTCCAGCTGCATTGAAAACTTTAGGGATAGCATCTTCATTGCATAGCCTATAAAGTAATTTAATTTCAGATATGTTTCTAAAGTTTGCTGGATGAGATTAACCATACAGTTTTCCCTATTAAGCATATACATTTAAACAGTTACAATAGTGCAGCTACATTTCTGTACTCTTCCAGTAGGGCACACTTTGGTTACTTTTCAAACACAGCACTCTAGAAATACCTTTTCAACACACACGTCTGTACAAGCAGTTTGATACACACATAACATACCGTTCTAATACATTTGTTACACAAGCATCTTGTATAAATCATGTTGATATTTACCAATGACATATACTTATTTACAAAATTCCAGCTAGCTGTGCTGGCAGTATCTCTTTTCTTCACACTTCTTCCCCCCATCGAAGACTCAAGCTTGTATTTTAAGTGACCCTTGAGTAACTTTGCTTGAGAAGAATGAGCTTATCTGGGAATACTTTACCCCATTCCCTGTCTTGAGATTCCATCTGCCTTGGCATTGCTGACCCCAGTAAAGTGCTGCACTGTCATATCATATGCCTGCAAACCTAGGCTCCACCATAGTAACTTGGGATTTTGCTGGCTGGCTTCCTGTACTCATAGACCTCCCTCAGACTCCTCCTGCCTTTTACTGCAAATACTTAGCACCAAGGCCTCCACATCATGGTAAGGTTTCATGGTGTTAACCTGATACAGTTTGTGCCCCTGCCTCCTGCCTAGCAGTTCTACCATGTAGTTAACATCACTGACCTTCCTTACCACTTTGAAGTGTCCCTCCCAAGCTGCCTGCAGCATGTTTTGTCTGACAGGAATGAGAACCATAACCTGCTGCCCCACAGCATACTCTCTAGCTCGAGCATTCCTGTCATACTAGATCTTTTTCTGCTGTTGGGCTCCTGCCATGTTTTCCTGGGACAAGCTTATGAATTCCCTGAGCCTTGTCTTGAGGTTTAGGATATATGCTACAACAGACTGCTTGTGGGATTCACACTTACCCTCGCACTCATCAGAAATCAAATCTAGAGGTCCCCTCACCCTATGGTCATACAGCAACTCAAAGGGTGGAAAACCTGTGGATTCTTCGGGCACCTCTCTGTAGGCAAACAACAAATGGGGAAAATATTTGTCCCACTCCCTCTTAAACTGGTCTGCAAATGCTCATAGCATGGTCATTAGTGTAGAGTTTAACCTCTCCACAAGACCATTAGTCTGAGGGTAGTAGGGGGTGGTCTTTAGGTGCTTCACCCCACAGTGCTTCCACAGACAAGCCAGCAGGTCTGACATGAAACTGGCACCTCTGTCAGTCAGCATTTCTTTTGGGAAACATACCCTGCTGAAAATCTCTAAAAATGCATTTGCTACCTTTTTCATCTCAATGGAGGACAGAGCCACTGCTTCGGGGTATCTGGTAGCATAATCTACTACCAATAGGATATACTTCTTCCCTGTGCAACTTGGGGTACTCTGAGGCCCCACAATATCCATAGCTAAACTATGAAATAGCTCCTCAATCACAGGCAAAGGCATCAAAGTAGCTTTGACCTTGTCTCCTGCTTTGCATACGTTTTGGTACTGCTTAGAGGTCCTGCAGTATGCTCTTACATCCCTGGAAATCCCAGGCCAATAAAACTTCTGCATAATACATCTCTTTGTATGCTTTATGCCCATATGACCTGCAAAGGGAATGGCATGGGCTATGGCTAAAACTCCCAGATGGTAGGGTCTGGGCAGTACCAACTGCTGTATTACCTCACCTTCCAGCCCTCCCCTCAGGGGTCTGCTCACTATACAGTAACCCTTTGCCCCAGTATACAGATTCCCTTTTTCTTGAGACTGAGGAGCCTCACTGGCTACCTCCCTTAAGCCTTGTAATGTAGGGTCTGACATCTGAGCCTATCTCAAGTCTCTCTTTGTAACCCTTCTCAGCACCCTGTCCACAGAATGTCTGGTATCTCCTGACAGCAGTGCCTCACTGTCAGCTTGGGTACTGCTACTCACCTCTGCCCTTGCAGTCACTCTGTCCAAGGGAACATCAGTACCCACAAGCAACTGTGGCTCACCTTCAGTCTCACTTCTAGAGTGTAGCTCTGTCCCTGAAGTGGCCACATCACCAGTCCTGGCTTCAGTTGTGCAGTCTTTCTGGATCCCCCTCAGGCTACTAGACCCACATGCCTGTCTCCAAGCCTGACTATGTGTCACTGCATGCGCACAAGGTACTCCATTATCAAAATCATTCACTATCAGGATAGCTGCAAGGATATCCTCAAACACACCTACTTGCTTGCTTCCTTTTCCACTCACCCAGCCAAGGTGAACCCTAGCCAAAAGTATTTGGAATGGGGTTCCTTCCAAAGTTCTGACTGCAGTAGACTGCCCAAGAAGTAGTGCTCCTGTTTAACCATTGCAGGCTTTGCAATGGTTAGGTCAGAGGCCATGTCTGTCTTAGCAGTGGCCTGTTTCCCAACTAATAAAGTAGGATGTATCCTCTTGTGGTAGTTTGGTACCCTTGTTGTTTCCAGACAACTTACCACTGGCATTCTGTTCTTCCCACTTACTGGCTCCCCTACCTTTTGTTCTCCACCTTGCCTCCATGGACATCTATATGCTACATGGCCACACTGGTTACATTTAAAACATTTAACCTTTGATCCTGGCCATGTACCTGAACTAGTGGCTTCCCCTGTTACTGGCAGATTCTGTTGGGGTGGTTTAGGCTGCCCACCATGGGTTCCCTTATACCCATGTGCAGCACTGGGTATCCCCTTCCTGTGTAGTGATGCCCTGCTTGCTAGGTATAGGTCTCCCTTTTCCCCAACTCATCTACAGTATTGCATTCCCTATTTGGCAACCAGATTCTCATGTCCTCAGGCAAAGCGCTAAGGGCTGTTTAACTTACTAAAAAGTCTGCCAGCCCTTCAAAAGTGGTGACCTGACACCCACTCACCCACCTATGAAAATAAGTGCTTAACTCCACAACATAATCACACACAGTTTAATCTGCCTTGCTTCTATGCTCACAAAACCTTTTTTCTATAAGCTTCAGGTGCTAATTTAAAACACTCTAATAAACAATTTTTAACTGTATTATAATTTAAGCAATCAGATTAGACAATTTAGAAACAGCAGTTATAGCTTTACCATGGAGTAAGGGGGTCAGGAACTGTATACCCAGACCCCTTGGTCAACATTATACTATTTACATACCCTTTGAAACATATGAATAAAATGATTAAAGTTATCACCGTCTGTAAACTGTGGAAGAAATTTACTGACCTTTATTGCTTCTAGGGTTCAGTTACTCCCTTCCCCATTACTTCCATGACCCTGGCAAAGAGTCAGCATTTCCTTTTCATGTTGCCTCTGCCTCTCATTTTCTTCATCTTCCAAACACTGCAGTCTCTCTGTTAAATTTTCTTCGACCTCTAAACATCACAGTCTCTCTGCTGATTCTATTTCCAAACGTTTGGCCTCCAGCTCAAATCTTTTTAAGTCCAGCTGGATTTTTAAATCCTCTGAGGAAAAATTGAACTGTCCATGTTTTGATACCTGTACATCCCCAAGGCCAGTCTGGTTGTCCTCCTGGTTGCTGGTCTGTGATGCAGCTCTGGTTAAGGCTGCAATAATTTCTGCTTTAGTCAGGTTGGCATGCACCAGTCCTTTCGCTTGGCACATCTCAGCCAACTGGCTCCTTGTCAACTTGCCATAATCCTCTGCTGACATCCTTGCCTGCTCTCCCTGACTAACTAAGCTAACAAAAAATAAATAAAATTATTGTGATATGAAACTCTGAATGTCTACCATGTGGCTGCTTGAGAGTACAAACATCTTCTTTGGTGACCACTGTTTACAGGCTACAGGAGTTCAGTATCCACACCACTGAATCCCAGTATGTGATGTGGTGATCCCCCCACTGCCAATCAAATATGATGACCCTCCATTTGACCAGTAATCAAGGAGCCTCAGTCCTCACCGCTGGCAACAGTGGGGTACGTTCATTGAGAGGATGACAAGTACACACACAGTAATTCCAGGTGCAGCTCTCTGCATCAAGTGCAATTTCCATTAAGAGCACACAGAGACCACAGTCAGTCCGGGCCTGGTTTCTCCCTCTTCCTGCAGATCCCCAGTAAGACTCCCCACTGGCAAAGCTATAGAGTTGAGATCTCAGCTGAGTGACCAAGCCAAGACCTGCTGCACCCTCTCCATCCAAAGAGTGTTTCGTGTCCTTGCCCAAGTAGTTGACACACTCCCTTTGAGGTTTGATTTATAGACACACACACACACACACACACACACACACACACACACACTTGGGAAAGGCTGGGATGGGTTTACTAGTTATGCCCCCTTCTACCAAGACTATATGGTAGTTTCCACTGCCACTAGTCACTCCTTATCAGCTACTTTAAGGCCCTTAGCAAAGGGTGTCCAATCTTACCATGTAATATTTGTACTATTACAAATAGTTTGACCAAGAGTAAGGCTATTAGGAGTGGTCTGCACAGTGTCACCAAATAAATATGCAAGTACTCTCAAAACTTAAATATCTATACACAGATCAGCCACAATGAAAGATTTAAATATATTTAATAATAAATAATAAAATAACAAGACAATAATAAATATATATTCACAGTGACATCAGAGTTCAAAACCACAGGAAATATTTTAAATAACATTGCAGTACAGGCTTACAAAAAAGAAAATATCTAAACTAAGCTTCACAATATTGCGGACTGAATCTAAAAGAATTATAGTGTTCCCGAGTAACTTACTTAGAGCAAGGCAGATTTGGCGAATGTTTTTTTTTGTGGCTGTTGCCAGGTCCAAGGCAGAATGCAGAATGCTCTGTCTCACTAAGAGACTTCTCAAATTAATATCTAAAATATTACTGCTGGGATAGCTTGCAGAATGACATAATTTTTGGTCATCTGACTTCTAGTTCCCAGGCCAAAACCCCCATTGCTAGCAGCTGGCAGCATTTAGCATCTACCTGTAAAAATATACAGGCAGGGGCTTTTACTCAGATCTTTGGCAGATGCTGGAAGACATAAAACAATTGCATTCCTTCATGCTCCAAAATTAGCAATTAGTTCACTTCAAACACAATGCAGAAAGTTTCCTAGTACAGACTTTGTGTCTCTAGCTACATTGAAAACTTGAGTGATAGCCTCTTTATTGCATGGTCTATAAAGTAATTTAATTTCAGATATTTTTCTAAAGTTTTCTGGACTGAGGTTAACCCTCCAGTTTCCTCTGTTAAGCATATACATTTAAACAGTAACAATAGTGCAGGTACATTTTTGTTCTCTTCCAGTACGGCACACCGTGGTTACATCTCAAATGCAGCACTCTACAAATACCTTTTCAACACACACACATCTGTACAAGCAGTTTGATATACACATGACATACAGTTCTAATACATTTGTAACACAAGCATCTTGTATAAATTATTTCGATATTCACCAATGACATAATTATTTACAAAATTCCAGCTAGCTGTGTTGGCAGCATCTTCTTTCATAACAACAAGCCTAACCAATAAGTAGAGGTATGAATCAAACCCTTTACTTTGCATCTGTGAGATAAAGACCTTATGAATTATGCTAAATGCTTTCTGAAAATTAATTCATCTAGCTGGTGTGGAATAGAATCTACAGCCTTCTGCACCAAAAGCAAGTGCGCTACCTGTTGAGCTACCGACACTGGTTGTTTTGAAATCATTTTACCTTGCACAGCTCATGACAAAAGTTTTTTTTCTCCAGATCAAATGAAGCCCTCTCCTCATTGTATGCCACACTGATTAGTCCCATCACTGAATATTATGCCCTGTTTCGATGTACCTTATTAAGCATATCAAGCAATTGGAAATAACCAAGAGGTTTGGAACTGAAAAGACTGTGGAGTTAAAAGATCTGAACTACCAACAAAGTATGGATGCTTTTTCTCTGTAGTCAGTATCATATAGACTCCTTGGGGAAATCTGCTTATAGAGCTATAAATTATCGAGTAGTCCAGAAACTCTTTAATACCTCCATACAACAAGCAGTCCAACTAACACTAGGGCCAGAGATCTAAATCTACTCCAACAAATAAATAAGACAAGGCAGAGGGATATATATTTTCATGCAGTGTCTACTCCTTCTCTGGAACAAACTTTCTCTCTAAGTTAAGCAGTGTGACACACTGTTTACCTTTAAAAAGGAGCTGGACAGCTAGATCAGTAGTCATAAATGCATCCCTGGTATGCCCATCCTTTCAAAAGGGAGGCAAGGCTTAAAGGTGGGTACTGACAAGGTGGAATGGCCTTGCTGCTCAATTGCCTTGTAATGCCTATGATCCCATCATCCTACAAACTGGGAATATAGTGATGCTGAGTTTATCCAGAGGTGATACCATTGCCATTTCCGTTTGTGAGCTAAGAAAGTTAAGAAACAGTATTAAAATCAAGATGGATAGTTGTGGTCAGCAGTGTAAATAATACAAAAGAAGAATTCTGAAAGATATAGTAGCCAATCATTAATTCAGTGTGTATGTTTTTTTAAATACTGTAGAATTCTCTATTATAGTATTTCAGACCAATGTGTTGAATATTGGCAAAATATAGACCCATGTTATGCATCCTCTCAGCATGCTTCTTAGTAATTGTGAGGCACGAAATGGAGCATAATGATGCAGCATAGCTTACCTGTGTAAAGTATTATCATTCTTATTCGGTAGCTTATAAAGTAATTTAGTAAGTTATTCATCCATAAATGTGCAGTACAATTTGGTGTTGAACAATGATATAGCAGATAATCCCTTCACTTATTAACAATGATTTGTGTTTGTAGTTCCATGTAGATGGCTTTGTTATAAAATAAGATAATTATGCTTGCAATCTTTACTAGTAGAAACTATCAATCATTCTGAACTGATGTCAATGCCAACACATAGAAATATCTGTTTTAAAATATTTTTTTAAGGATGTTTACTTGCTTAAGTAATATTCTTGAATAGTAGCTTAAATATAAAAGTGAGGGACATTGTTCATGTTCACTTCTTATAGAAATCAAATGGAAATGGTTTAGTCCTCATTATGAATATCATGAGTATATTGTATTTCATTTTAAGGCATGTTTTTATTTTTGTAGTAAGAATAAATTGCCTTCAGCCTCACCTCAGGCTTTGTGACCACTGAATGGTGCACAGCAACAGTTACCCCACTCCACAAAGGGGGAGCCACCACAGACCCCGGGAACTATCTCCCTATAAGTCTGATGAGCCTGGTCTGCAAGGCCATGGAATGTATCATCATGGAACTTATAAACAAAGACATTGGTAACCTCCAAACTCTGGACCCCACCCAGTTCGGGTTTGTAAAAGGCAGATCATGTCTCCTAAACCTGATAGATTTCTTTGAAGCAGTCACCAAAGCTGTAGATAAGGGTAAGGAAGTTGACACAGCCTATTTTGACCTCTTCAAGGCTTTCGACACCATCCCCCACTGTGGAATTATAGGTAAACTCACTAAACTGGGTATAAATCCTTACATCCTAAGATGGGTTGCCAACTGGCTCACTGACGGAACCTACACTGTGAAAGTTGCAGACTCCAAATCCTACCTCAAACCAGTGACTAGTGCAGTACCACAGTGTTCAGTCCTGGGTCCTGTCCTGTTTGGTATCTACTTCTCTGAAGTACAGGCTAACACAGAAGGCCTCTGGCTAATGAAGTTCGCCGATGACTGCAAACTAGGAGCCATAATTGAATCCCCAAACGATGTGGACATCCTACAAAAGGGCCTCACTGAGACAGATGCCTGGTGTTAGAGACATGGCCTCAAGCTCAATGCCAAAAAAATGCATTGTCATCCCCTTTGGTAAAAACTCTATGCAATGAACTACCACATAGGTGGCAGTCTACTTAACAATGAAAGTGTGATAAGAGACCTTGGGACCCAGGTAGACAGTAGTCTCTCCTTTGATAATCACATCGCCAAAGTAGTCAGGACATCTTTCTACGTGGCTCACCTCATCCCAAAAGGGTTTTCATCCAGGAAAAAAGAGGTCATTGTTCCCCTCTACTTGTCACTCATTAGACCCATTATAGAGTACAACACCCCTTTTGGTACGTACCTCATAAGGCATCTGCAACAACTGGAAAGGCTGCAGAAATACCTCACAAAGAGGATTACCAGCCTCAAACAGTTGCCCTATGCTGACCATCTCAAAACACTCCAGCTTTACTCTGTCGCATATTGCCTAATCCAAGGTGATCTCTGCCTAACATACAAAGCTATGTCCAACCCAGAGCTGCTGGACATGCTCCACCTAAAGAAATCTCAGTCCCTCTGAGCTACACGCTCTAGGGACTTAAACCTGGTCGCCACGATAAACAGAACATGCTGGAGGGATAGATTCCTGTCCCAGAGACTTCCCAAACTCTGAAACAAGCTATCCATCTATATCAAACAGAGCTCCTCATTAGCACCCTTCAAGAAAAATCTTGATGAGTGGATGGGAAATAGGAAATTCACCCTGGGGATCACTTCTGTAGCTCTGCTCAACAGGGGCACAGGAAAATAATTTTCTTGGGTGGTGAAAGCCAGGGAACCTTTTTGTCTAGGCTTAATAAGTCCCTTGGGCTGATAGCCTAGTACCTACCTATGAACCTATCATGATGTCTACAGGATGGGTGGATCAGTCTAGTTTCCTGATGATTATAAAAGTGAATTAGATAGATGGATATAGCAACTGACACTGTGTCTTTCAGCTGTACATAGAAATATTTTCAAAACAGTACTTGGCACTCAAAAAAGAAGTCTGCGTCACTGAAAAAAACACAGAGTACTTCATATTGCAATGTTTTATTGATTACTAGTACGTTTGGTTCATTATGTAATGATTCTTGTCTCTGAAATATTGGCATTCAGATAACAGCTGTCATGTTCATCGTGAAGCTTGTAAGGGCATTTTGAGAAACATGGTGGATCAGCATATAGCATTTATGTTTCAGAGCTACAATGTTTTGCATTCAGTCCTGAACACTTATTTCTGGGTATGCCTGATTTTTATATTGGAAACTCCTGGTTTGTACATAGTCATTGAGTCCATAGGAGCTTTCTCCTTGTACTTATGTTTTCTTCCACCTCCCACCCCTGCAAAACATAGTGTTTGAACTATCCCTATCCATTTAGTTTGGATCATGGGTGAAAATGTTTACATTGAACCAGCACTTACTTACCTGGTTAATAATTAATTAAAGCTATTTTACAAACTGTAATGTGGCAGAACATATGTTGTCAGACATGTACAGTAGCTATTTCATGACATGTACAAAACCTATTTGCTTTACAGCATTTTGAACAGGGTAGCACAATTTCCTATCACATAAAATGATTAATTTCTTTGTTAACAAATATTTGTTACTCAGGTGTTGTAAAAGTGTATGAGTGCTTGACTTCATTTTTATTTTTCCGTACAGTTGTTGTTATTGTGGTACCCATTAAATATTTGTTAAAATGATGTACTCAGCAACAATAATAACATAAGAAGTTGGCCAGCAGGCATAATTTGGACCTCACAGTGTACCATTGTTTACTTATTTATATTTGATGACCAGATAGGTGGACTGGTACGAGGACCCTTTTCAACCATGACCAAGGCAGAGTTCTGTAAACATAGTATCAGAGTATCAACCAACAGCTACGAAGAATCAGACTCCTGATAAAATATCCAAAAACAGGTTTAATGGTTAAAAATATAATAAATATGGTTAGTGCTTTTGTGGTCACAAACACCACTTCTTCAGACCTTCATAAAATCATTGTGTTACCATGCCTTCTTTTAAATCAACACATTCAATAATTAACCTATAAAATTACTTACGCAATTAAGTCAAATTACTAATAAATTAACCCTTGGCTATCACATACACTTAGATCACTTATAGCCTTAAGCATACATATATACCTACAAATAAGATTGCACATAAAAATCCCAAACATATGGGTATAAAAATCTGCTTCTATCTAAATAACATGGTTCATAAAAATCATACCTCTTGAACATCATAAAACACTCTCTACTACACATGAAAACAAACACTAAATCTGATAGCAATGTAAATTAATGTTACTTATTTGAACAAACTCCTATTCCTTAATATGGGTTGTATTGGAATTTTATCATTTAACCCTTTTCCCCGGTCTGCCCTTAATCTGATTATCCAGCGTGTTTCAGAGGTCTCAGTTTTTATGACACACTGGATGGTGTTGTGTATATAACTTTGTTCCTTTTTTGGTCCAGCGTCTCATTTACACCAGCAGCCATTTGGATAATGTGTGATGATATCAGAGTAAACTATACAGAGTAATAATTAGAAAACAAAATGCCAGTTACATTTGAAAAAAATAATAATAAACAAAATAATGAAACATGCACCATACATAGGTAGCAAAAACAAACTTTACAGATCAGAGAGATATATAGTCTTAATAAGACTCTGGGTAAGAGCAGGAGCCCATAGCAGAATTGTTAGCCATTATGAATATAGCATTTACATGCATACTCATTATGGCGTTGCTCAGACAGAGCAATTTTGAAACTGACAATGGTTTCTTTACCCCCTTAAATCAGTAGGAAGATTGTTCCACAAGGCTGGTGCAAATCTTTAAATGGTCATTTCACACATATCTGTTTTAAAGAATGGTCTAAACAGAAAGATGTGGTCAGATTGGGAATTTCTTAGGGTGTAGGTTGGTTCTCTGATGAGGGAGAAGTCTTTTTAGAGGGGACTATATCCTTCTTTTAATATTTTATATATTAGAAATATGATTAAATATGTGAATCTTTTAGTTTCTGCGCGCCACTTTAACTTCTTCAAAAGATGGCAGTGGTGAGTGTAGGAGTCAGAAAGTAGTGCAGACCTGCAGGTTTTATTTTCAGTGGTCTGTAGTTTTTCGTGTTGTAGGAAGAAAGAGGTTTTCCTCTGCTTGTATCTTTTTTTTTTGTAATTTGGAAGGACACGTGTTTAATGTGTGAGACTGTATTTCAGCTCTGAATGATGGTACTGTATTACCATGCCATAAGCATCGGCCGATCTCACCCTCTAACACCTTGATCCTAGGCCATGGTCCCCCAATTTGCCTTCCCTAGTTATGGCTCTAATGTGTAAGTATGCAAAGTGCTGCTGCATTTGGAGTTGCTACATGTAGGCAGGTTTCAATTCCTAGTACCCACAGGCACTACAGAGCAATGAGGAAAGTGGCATGGGAATATGTCTGCGCAAATACCATAGAATAACTATCAAATGAAGAAGAGCATTCTAATGAGTGCATAATGAAACTGAAATGTATGCCTCTGAAAGTAGCTTTTTGACACTATGAGAACAAAAGAAATATGGCAATTTGTAGAGCTGCATGAAGCAGAAATGCTTGGAACAGCAGCATCAGTTGTGCTGTAGCAAGTTTTGTCTATACCTGCTACCGCATCTCACCATATAGCACAATGCAGCAGTAGGTTACAAAAAAATGCTACTGGCAGTGTATCATGTACCACTACTAGCTGAGCAGCAGCTGGCAGGCCATTTTCAATAGGGAAGAGATATTATGCTGGCATTGGCAGATATGCATAACCACAGAGAGGTTCAGGAGGTATGCATAGACATCTTAAACTGGTCGATACTAAGGTATGAGTAACACTTAGTAAACTACCTACTTGGACCTTCAAGCAGAACCATAGCTAAGTTATCTGGTCTAATAAGCAAGTAATAAGCTGCTTGATACACTTAAATCACCTCACACAGAGCACTTCAGCCATGACTGCAAATGCTGCATTACAATTCATTTATGAAAGCCACAATATCCTCACAGCTCTTATAAAGCAAAGATGGTACTGCAGTACATACCATCACTTCCTGCTGACAGCACCAGCTGACAGCTTGCACCCAGGCAGTCACCCATTTTGACCCAGCCATGATATGGCTCTGCTTCCAAGACAAATAAGAGGAAAATATGGGTATGTTATAGGTGTTGGCCAGCAGAGTAGTTAGTATATTCCTCTTTACAGTACTTCCACATATTGACAAGCATTTTCTTCAACACACCCAAGGAGGGAGCAACAGTTATGCATGTCTCCTATAACATTGCCCACCTCACTGAAGTACTGTATGCTATAGATTGCACACATGTGGCCATAAATGTTCCACCTGGTCTAAATAGAAAGCATTACCTAAGTAGAAAGGGAAATCATTTTATCTGTATGCATCATGCAATATTTGATAACTAATGTGTCTGGACAGCGCCCTGATGTTGTCCATGATTTCCACATCTGGCATACAAGTCATCTGTGTTACCACTTCATGCACAGTAAAGTTTTACATGACCACCTAGTTGGTAAGTGCAAGCAGTGTGCAAATCAAATATATAGAGAATCAAAGACAGCGTGCACAAATGTGTTACCCACCCATATTCTCTTGCTATGTAGCAGGTGATACCAGATGGAAACTAGAGCCTAAGCTGATGACACCCACATGGATCTAACATAGCGTAGCTAAACTGCAGTACAAAACCACTCAAGTAAAAACCAGAAGCATTGTAGAGTATGTGTTCGGCTTACTGAAATCCCAGTTCCACTGAATGGATACATCCACAAGATCTATGCAGGTCATACCTGCCATAGCCTGCAAGATATTTGCAATATGCTGCATGCTACCTAATGTGATTACTGAAAGCATACTGACCAGCCATCTATCCTGGGAATCTCCAGACCTGCTGTAACAGTCCCTGTCAAATCCAAGAGCACAATATCATCCAGCAATGATAGTGAGGCAGAACATACAGCAAGCAGTAGACACACTAAACCCTCATAAACAGTGACTGACACAATACAAAGCAAATCAGGTGAAGTGGCAGCATATAGTCGAGCTCCAAGTGCTCATGATGAGCACATACTGGCATACACTGTTACACTGTCAAACAGAATGTATAGACCACATGATGCATACAGTGCTAGTTACAAGCACTATTGGGCACTTCATGGTAAAGGCACATTGTGCATCACTCATACGTTTTCCACTTCTATTCCTGCTATCCCCCCTATCACACCCTACCCTATCCTACACTACTCATACTATCCTATGCCTTTTCCAGTATAATCTGTTACCATATTTCATGACCATTAGAATATTACTAATTATTATGATAATCAACTATTATGTAAATAATGCTGCATCCTCCTATTACCAGACTTTCCATATAATTTATGCTTGAACATTATGACTTTATTATGTCTGTTGATTTTTTATTCTGACAAACTAATGTGTCATTTTTCAAATTTTCTGCTTGAATGTTATGACTTTATTATGTCTGTTATGTTCTCATTCTGAATGAATGTGCTGTTTTCATATTTGTGCTTTATTATGTCTGTGCTTCATTATGTCTGTCTAGTTTTTCATTCTGTTAACCATATGTATCTGTAACTTTTCTCCCCAAGCCTCCACTGAAAATGGGTACCTCATGATCCAGTCAGACATTCCCGGAACACAAATGCCAAATAAACAAGCAAACAAACAAACAAACAAATAATTAAATACATAAATCAGATGTGTCCATGTATACCACAGCGAAGGAAGAAGGGTGAAGTGTTTCACAGTTATCATCCCTTACACAAGTACCAGGGTACATGATGGCTTGTTGCATCACAAACTAGTTGGGTGACCATGTCACTACAGTTAGAGATGGAGGTCTTGTCAAACTGGGTACTGTAGGTCATTCTTAATGTCCTCCTGTGAGAGGGTGGGGTTTCTACTATTAGACCTTTACTGGGAGGATTTGCCATGGCATGACTGTGACCTGATGCCGCTACCCTGGCTTTATATGCAGAACAAGGGATGTCATAATATAGAAGTGGGGCTACTGTTGGAAGAGGACCTCTGTGGAGTCTGCTGATGACTGATGAGGCATCCTGCCCCTGGAATATGCCAGACATTTCAAGCCAACATATGGGATTGGTGATATAAGATACTCGTAAATCTGTAAAAACAACTATGTATCCTACCATAGCCTCCCAAAAACACTACCTCATGTGTATAGCTACCTCTAATCATTGACAACACTGCCAGATAGGACAGTGATGGTGGCACTTGCCATCATCTTCACAGCAGTACATATGGCAGTGAGGTGTTCCACTATGAAATCCAGCATGGCATCCATGGATTCCATGGCCTCACCAAAGCATTGACAGTACTGTGTGCCATCCTGCCCAGATGTTAGCCCTGATCATGTGCCTCTTGAGCCCTAGCATTGCTCACATATCAGGGGTAGGAGAAATGTGATGGCAATGAAAATCCCTGTTAAAATGCTGTACAGTGGATATAAGGACAGTGGGTGAAATGTGCTGCTATTGTGCTACAGCCACAGTGGGAACAGTGTTGGTACTTCTCAATTACAGGGAACCCAAAAAAGTGATATTGAGTTTTCATGCTGTATGGCCTGTTGGACAGATGTGGGTTAGCCTGCAACTTCACCATAAAAAAAAAAAAGTGGCCTAATGCCACCCAAGAGGGAAACAGACAGTACCTGTATGTCATATGATTGTTACTCAATCTGTGTCTCAATATCATTAAGTCTGACATAGTAATTCGGGACTTTGGTACCCTTTTTCATAACCGACTGCCTTTGACTGCCATGTTTCTGCAGGGTTTAGAACATTCTTCAACCTTGAATAACCTGTCCTTCATGGCATAGATTCATAGGAATTATTTATTTATTTATTTTACATATGCTAACCGGGATAGTCCACTGGACACAGGCCCATTTTCAGTGGAGGCCAGGGGAGAAAAGCTCCACAGATATTAATAAAATGTAAGAAAAACTTTAAAGTTTACAAAATATATTTAGATACAAAATGCAGTGAGTCTTAATTAACAGGAGTATATTCATACACAGCAGCCACAGTTAGTGAAAACAGAGAAATCTTACAGTAATAGATTCATTAGTTTAAAGAGATGTATAATGACCTCAGTCATTGCTGGAGAGTGTCATGTGCAAACCAACAGCTTCTTAAAGACTGTTGGGGTCTAAATCTTAACAACAATCTATTTTTATTATATTGTATGTATTTATACAGTAATAGAATCTAGACCTATCCATTCATCTTGAGGTATGAGATAGTTAAGGTGGTAGAGGGTCTAACATAGTGGAAGGTCTAGCCTGGTGAAGTATATAGCCAGTTATTACCAAGATGCAGTTTTAATGCTTTTTTGAACTGTATGAAGGAAGTGATATTAGTTATGTTATAGATTAGAACGTTCCATATTTTGGACACATAATTAGAAATCAGGGCATTACCTGCTGTATTATTTGAGTTAGTTACTGTGAGAATAAGTTTGTTACTGGAGCGAAGAGTTCTGTTATTGGTGTGGAGGTGAAGTAGGCTTTGCAATGCATGTTTTTTTCTGGTTGATATAAAATTTTATGGGCCATAGAAAATTGGTTGTAATGCAGGAGTTGAGGAAGTTCCAGCTAGTTGAGCAGGTTCAAGGATGAGCAGTGATGAGATCTAAATGGGGAGTCAGAAGCAAATCTAGCTATTTTGCGATAGCAGGAGTCAAGCTTAGCTAGGTCTGCTTTTCTACGGTTTGTGAGAATAAGTGAGGCACAGAGGAGGGTAGAAATTAAGTGAGTGTGAGCTATAGTAGCTTTTGTTTGTTGAGTAAGGAATTGCCTATTTCTATAGAGGGTACCTAGTTTTTTGAGAATTTTCTTGATGGTCTGGAAAATATGAATACCAAATCTTAGTTTGTTATTAATCTCAATGCCCAGGAGTTTGATGTGCTCTTTGGGTGCTCTGTGGGAGAGATAGTAGTTTTGTTACTGGACATGATATTAAAGGTAGAAGTTGATGAGGTGGACCTAGTGGGTTTAAAGAGTAGTAGTTTGGTTTTAGCAGGGTTTAGGATGAGTTGGATATTGGATAGCCATGTTTCTATAGAGAGGAAAGATTCATAAGTTAATGTGGGAAGTTCCTGTAGTGAGGAAGCTGCACAAATTAACATAGAATCATCAGCGTATTGGCTGGCAGATGCTTTGGGAGTGGAGGAATGAAGCTTATTGGTATAGAGAGTGAAGAGCAGTAGACCAAAAACAGAACCCTGGAGAACACTAAGATTAACTGGGAGAAGGGGAGAGAGTTCTTGTTTCCACAAGACTACTTGCTGATGGTCAGCTAAATAGCTTTGGAACCAGGCTATGGCAGGAGGAGAGAGTCCTAATTTGGATAGTTCTTTGTTAAGAATGTCATGTCTAACCATATTGAGGGCCTTTGAGAGGTCAACAAAGGTGACAGAAACAAATTTACCAGCATTTCAATGAGAGTTTACTGGATTGGAGAAGGATAATAAGGCAGTTGTGGTACTATGGAAGTGTCGGAATACATTCTGGGTGTTTGACAAGAGCCTGTGTGTGTGCAAGTAGTGAATCATTTGGAAGTGCATGCACTTTTTAAGGATTTTTGCTAGCGGGGATAGAATCACTATAGGTTAGTAGTTTTTAAGCTTGGTGGAGTTACCTCCTTTATGTAGGGGGATTATGTGAGATATTTCCCATATGGTGGGTTCTGATCTGTTAATTAGAATGGCTATGGGCAAGGCCACTGCATTGGCAGCAGTTTTTAGGAATTCTCCTGGTAATTTGTCAGCAGCCAGAATAGTGGGCTTAAATTTTTTGAGGTACTTTTTTATCCTATCTCTAGAGACTGACTGGAATTGGAAGGAGCTATTCCTTATGTGAGTAGTGATGGGTTCAGCGAAAGAGTGTGTGTTTTGATTTTTCTGTTGATAGGCTAGGGTCAGTACTAGTTCAGTAAATTTATTAAATTGAGTGGGAACACTGTCTGAGTTATTTAATAAGGTGGGAGAGGGGGTACCAGTTTTGCCTGGTAGTAGTTATTTGTTAATGGCTGCCCAAATATTTTGAGGGCTATTTTGGTGCTTAATTTGAAGGCTGGAGTAGTAATTTATTTTGTCAAGTTTTACTAGTTTCTTAGCTTTATTCCTAAACTCCTGATATTTTTCTTTTGAAGCTGGGGACTGAACAGTTTTCCAGTGATCCCATGCTTTATCTCTAGCTTTGAGGAGGGCTTTGGTAAGCCATGGAGTGGGATTAGATCTGGTTCTTATGTTTCTAGAAGGGGCATGAAGATTTAATACATTTAAGAAGGTGTTATTAAAGTAAGTAACTGCCTCATTTAATTCCAGTTATTTTAGGGGCGCCCAATTGCAATGTTTTAGTTCTATGGTGAGATTGGTGGCATTGAAGTTTTCTCCTAATAAAATGATAGAATGTACCTTTGGGATTATGGTTGTGTTGTCATAGAAAGAAGGTTGGCAGATGGTCGCTTAGACCATTGGGGAGGCAACCTGCAAGAGAGGCTAGGTTTATTAGTTAGAATCCAGTCAAGGATTGATTCCCTGTTGTCTTGTCAATTCTTGTTGAAGTTTGGATGGCTTGGATAATGCCATGGAGATTAATATGATTTGCTGGGGTGGAAGAGTTACAGGATAGCCAATCTATATTAAAATTACCCAGAATGATGGTTTTATTTTGGAGAGATAAACAGGACCAATGGAGCAGATTTTCTAGAGTGGGTATATTATTGCTGAGAGGTATATAGCATCCAATTATGTTTATTAGTTTTTTGGAGTTGAGTTGCAGTTGGGTGAACAATATTTCTGTATTGTCAACAGAGAGATAGTGTATACTTAGTATTTGCACTGTGAGATGGTTCTTAAATAATATAGCAATGCCACCACCTTTTTTGTCCCTTCTGTCCTTCCTTAGTATATTATATCCTGGGGCAATAATTTTATTGTCTTTGATATGTGGCTTTAGCCAAGTCTCAGTTATAACCACTATGTCTGGCAGGTATAGAGAAAGGCATGCAGATCATGGATTTTGTTTGAAATACTTCTACTGGGCTATTGGCCAGGAGGCCCTTATAAGCCTAGCCAAGAATTTTGCCCATGTTCCCACAAAGTCAGCACCTGTTTCCCCTGTCCAGCAGAGACATACGTGGGATCCCATGGGTGTATTTTCTGTTTCCCATCCAGTTGTCCAAGCTCCTCTTAAAGAGGGCTAGAAAGGTACTATGCTTGACATAGAGAGGGAGTCTGTTCCATAGATTGGGGAGTCTTTGGGACAGAAATCTAACCAGCCGATAAGTTCGATTAATGTCACAGACCAGGTTGAGGCCTTCCGTGCAGGTTGTGCAAGTGGAGTTTGACTAACGGATGTGCAGCAACTCCATCAAGACTTGGTCTGAGATGGCCTTGTACACCAGACTCAGGTCACATCTGAGCAGTTTGTATGAGACTGTGTAGAGGGACAGGGCTTTTAGCTTATCATTATAGGACAGGTGTTTGAGACCCTGGATTTTCCTGGTCAGAAAACTCTGTGGTCTCTCCAACTGCTGCATGTGCTTGGCAAAGTACGTACCGAAGGAGGCATTGTACTCAATAATGAGTCTGATAAGGGAGGAGTACAGGGATGTTATGACCTCCTTATTCCTTGATGAAATACCTTTACTTATGAGGTGGGCCATGTAGATAACTTTCCATACAATGGAGGCAACATAGTGGCCAAAAGTCACGTTGCTGTCAACCTGAGTGCCTGAGTCCCTCACAACTGATTGCATGCTTAGTACATTATTATTAATGTGATAATTAGTGCGGACTTCATTTTCCACAAAGGGGATAATGATGCGTTTCTTGTCATTCAGTTTGAGGCCATGCCTCTGGCACCAGTCATTTGTTTGGATAAGGCCCTCTTGGAGAATGTTCACATCACTAGGGGAGTTTTAAGACAGCATCCAGCTTGCGTCATCTGTAAACTTGGTCATCCACAGACCACTGGTTTTGGCTTGCACTTCAGAAAGTATATCCTAAACAGTAGAGGCCCCAAAACTGATCCTTGGGATACACCACTTGTTATGGGTCTATTGCTAGAGGTGGCTTCCCCTATTTTGACTGAGTGGGTTCTATCAGTGAGACAGTTAGCTACCCATCTGGTAACATATGGGTTGATGCCTAGCTAAGAGAGTTTATCTAGTATGCCTGATTGGGGAATAGTGTTGAAGGCTTTGGCTAGGTCAAGGTAGATGGTGTGCACCGTCTACCCCTTGTCCATGGCTTTGGTGACTGATTTGAAGAAGTTGACCAAGTTTAACAGGCATGATCTACATTTGACAAAATAAAATGTGTGGGGCCAAGCATTTGGAGGTTGCCAATGTCCTTGTTGTTAATGCTTTCCATGGCCTTGCAGATCAGGCTAGTTAGGCTGATGGGCCTATAACTGCCTGGGCCAGTGGATGCTCCACCTTTGTGTAGAGGGATCACAGTGGCTGTCCTCCATTCATCTGGGACAAAGCTGGTGCTCAGGCTTTGGTTGAATAGGCCTGAGTTCATGTAGGATACAGCTAGGGATGTTGTCGGGTCCCATGGAAAATTGTATTTTTTGCCTTTGAGAGGGCATTAAACACCTGTTCTCTGGTGATGAGATGGGGGCAAATGCTGGGTATGTCCTAGTTTACTGATAGGGGGACAGGGGTGAAGTTTTCACTGAACCTGTCTGCCAGTAGTTTGGCTATATCTACATCATTTGTGTATGTGGAGTTATTGACCACCAGTTCAGAGCAGATTTAGGTGTTACCTTTCAGACTGTGGACAGATGTGAAGAAGGCCTTGTGATTGTCCTTAGTGGATGTGCCTAATTTGGACTCAATGTTATCCCTAGAGAATTCATCAGTGACCTTATTTGCTTGTTCAGACAAAGGAGAGATTGCTCTCAACTTGGCACCAGCTACTTCTTGGTCCTAGACAGCAATTTCTTTCCTTTTATTATAGAGTTTGTTTTTTTGCTGCTGCCCACCAGACAGGTTTACTCTTCCTTGAGGAAGATGATTTGGTCCTGTCAGGTATTGCTAAGTCCATGCAGCTATGTAGGTGCTCATATAGTTTTTTGGTGTAGGCTTGGACATTAGTACTAGTTCCTACTGAAGGGGCAGTGGCTGAAAAGTTGCTTATACCTGCTCTGAGGAGATTGTAGTCAGCTTTGGAAAAGATTTTTTGTTTGACTCTGACAAGGGGGAGGGGGCAGATTTCAGGGGAGATAGTGACTTTGAAGGTGATTGCTTTATGGTCAGATCTTACCAAGGAGGATGACACTGTAGGGGTGCTACAGTGGCTACTCATGTTGGATAGTACCAGGTCCAAGATATTTTCACCTCTCGTAGGGGTACTGACAAGCTGATCCAATGCATTGGCATTGACAAAGTAAAGGAATCTCTGGGTGTTCATGCTTGGGCTAGAATAGGTCTTCCAGTCTATGGTTGGGTAGGTAAAGTCACCCAGGATCAGGGTAGAGGGTTGAATCTTGATGAATTCAAGTAAGTCCAGATAGGTGGAGTGGGCATCTTGAGTCATGGTTGGGGATCTGTAGCTAACTATTATCTGAATAGGTGTTTTGTCAACATTTAACTGCACTTGGAGTGTCTCCTGTGCATCATACCATTTGACAAGCCTGGAGGTGTGTATGTCTTTGATAGATATTGAAACTCCACCTCCTTTGGCTTTGTAGCCCTCCATTTGGGGTCTGAAAGTATGGTAGGATGAGTAACCTGGTAAGGTTGGGGTGCTCTCTGCAGCTTTGAGCCAGGTTTCAATGACTGCATAAATGTCAGCATCCTCCAGAGCAAGGAATGCTTACAGTGAGTATCTCCTCAAGATCCAAATAATTTATAGAATCACTTTAGTCTTCCTTTATTAGGCCAATTATTGAATGCAAGGCCTCTTTTGGCGTATCTTGCTAATCACCTAACCCAATTTGGGAGATTTCAGTGACTGCACACTTAAAAAGATTTCAAGTGTTAATTCCCTTAGCTACTATAATAGATTGAAATCCCTACCCACTACTAAGTGTCTTATAGACATTTGAGGAATGATGTCTGATTATCCTTCTATGATATGAATGACCCAAAACTCTTTGTACACCTTCACTGAAATAGAACCATGGTAAAGTGAACACCCGCCCCTTTCTAGAGACCTTAACCTATAATCTTACATCATCATCACCACATGTTGTGATAAGTACCTAATCCAATGTATTTTACTTTTATGGAATAGGCTACCCTTTCATATCAAGCAGAGTATTTCACTAGGGGTCTATATTAGATCATCGAAATGGCTGAATTTCAAATGATCTAGTATCAAACCCAATATCTTGAATGCTGAAAACAGCAAAGCTGCACAAAACCGAAAGAAGTTGGTTGGCCATTGTTGTGGCTTTGCTGTTTTCAGCGATGCGGTGGAAAGTTACAGGTTGGGTTAAGGTAAGTGTGTGATTGTGCGGACGTGTGGGTTGAATGAGTTAGGGTTAGGGCGCGAGTCAGGTAAGTGTGCGATTGTGACGGATGTTAGGGTTAGGGGCAGGTTAAGTGAGTTAGGGTTAGGGCGTGGGTGAGGTGAGTTTGTGATAGTGACAGAATTTGGGGTTAGGGGTGGGTTAAGTGAGTTAGGCTTAGGTCGCGGATGAGGTGAGTGTGCGATAGTGAGAATTTGGGGGTTAGGGGCAGGTTAAGTGAGTTAGGGTTAGGGTGCGGGTGAGGTGAGTGTGCAATAGTGACGGACCTTAGGGTTAGGGTCTGGGTTAAGGTAAGTGGATAGATAGTAGTGTATGTACAGTGTAGCGTATGTGCAGTGTAGTGTAGGGTTAGATGTAGCTTTTAAGTGTGTGTGTGTGTGTGTGTGTGTGTGTGTGTGTGTGTGTGTGTGTGTGTGTGGATTGCTGCTTTTTCGTGTGCTTGTGGTGTGTGTGTGTTTCTCGGAATAGCAAATTTTTTCCATGGGAAAAAATTTGCTGTTTTGAGGTTTCAATATTACTAGGGTTCGGGTTTTGCACTTTGATGTTATGGCATTTGATAATGAGCCATTTCGATGATCTAATATAGACCCCTTCACTAGTAATCATTAAAACAAGTCTGGATGAATGTACTGATGACTGTAAATTTTCACATCAAATATGTGGAGAAAATGAACTTAATGGGGTCAGTGTTAGTCTTTCACTAGTAGTGGGTGATGTAGTTAAGCTTCTCAGTGGTCCCCTTGACTGTAAACTTGGCAAGAACTTATGAACAGTCCTTTATTGAAATATTGACTCTCGAAATGTTGAGTGCTGAGAAGTTGTAAAAAAATAAATAAATAAATAAAACAGAAGAAGAGTGAATCTTGAAAATCGCTCTTCTCCTTGTAACTTCTTTTTGCTCTCCCACATCTCCAAATGTATGTATACCAACTCTTGGATTGCCATACCTCAGGGAAAAGGGAATATTTTGAGAAATGGCATCTCAGACTTAGTATCTGTAAGCCCTTTCTTTTCGTCATTCAGTCTCTACATTTTGAGACTAACTGTAGTGGGTCCCAACATTTCAAATGGTTACCCTTATGAACCTCTAAACCTGCTGTAAGCCTGCTGCCATGATACACCTTACACATATGTCACTGTAGCAGTTGTCTAACCTATGAATATACAATAAACAGAAGACAAATGAAACTGAATGTCCATGCTATATGATGAGGCCCTGTGTTGTGCAAGCAAACAATGGTACAGAATATGCAGATCCAGAACAGACACAGACTTCCACTGTCATAACCAGTGTAGCTGCACACCTTATATACCTATGGGAAATATATGCAGTGGTGCATTTGTCCTACTTACATGTGCAAGTATGTGCAATGCTGCTGTATACACATTTTGTATAGTTACTACCTCCCTCAGAGACATGTGAAGTTTAACCACTCTAGCAAATGTGGTTGTTCCTTTAGGTATGAGTCTTGTGCTTTTGTTATTTCCATGCAGGGACAGTAGGAACTCCCCTAATCAGTCAGACTTCCAGTGGAAGTTGGACCCCTCCAGTGGCTGACCTCTCTAGAACTATGATATATTCCTTCTTTCTGGCCCATCAGATCATGTTGGTGATGTCTCTGATACTGTTGTGTTGTGAAATTCTGCCAAACAGTTCACTGATGTCACAGATGGATATCTTCCAGACATGGTCTCGTAGTATTTGGTGAACACCCCATCTCCATAGAAGGTTGCACCCATGGGTACTGAGTTGCTGAAGCAGGATGTCATTCTCAGTTCAGGTAAAGAAATATTTCTGCTGTACACCACCTGTTCAGGACATGATAAGGAGACATAGGTGTAGGTTACTAACTGCTGAGGAGAGTAGGCAACCAATTATGAACAAGGGGCTGCCATAGGTAAACTCAAAATTACAGTTTTATAGAGCAATGGGAACACAGCAGGTGCTACTGACATACCATGCAATGTACAGTGGAGTACTTCAGTTTTACTCCAAACCTGAAGTATTTTCAGACACATGCATGTATGCAGATGAGGTGGCTGGTACACAGAAGCCCACAGTGATATAGCAGTGAAGGGCAGGCTTCTAAGACAGCAAGAGGTGGGGGCACCTAGGTGTTCAGTTAACAATGTGCTATTGGACTGTGATGTTGTGGTTGCACATGGGAAGGGCAATTACTGGTGTCCTAACAACATACTATACAAAGCACTTCTGTGTAGGCCGTGCAGGATAATAATGCAGGGATATGAATTCCTGATAGTAGGCTGCCTTCACACGTTGCAGGTAACTGTATTGCAGATTAGTTTGCGTATCAATATCATGTTCCAGTGCAACAACTCACATGCACAGCACACATGAGAAATATAATTTATCACATTATCTCTTCAGGGCTGTATCTTTAAACTATGCCTCTCTGCTGTTAGACTCTTGATTAAAACTGCTGCACTGGTGGTACTGCTACTACTACTGATTTTTCTTGTCCAGTGTGTCATTTGACATTTAAAATAACAACTCACCCATTTATACTATAAGTATAAAGTAGTTTACATGGCATCTATTCAAGTGAAGGTAGGTTCTACATGTTCTTGGGAAAAAAAAAATACTTTTCAGTGAAAAAGCACAGATGACATGAAGTATGGTTAGATTTCAACATATGGTATTTATATGCTGTGTCTGAGAGCTTGTGTACACGACTAGTATATGTACATGTGTCACACTTCAATGTGGCATAAGGCTGCATTGTTTGAAATTCACAGTCATGTCTCTGGCATAAATCACAGGCTACCAACTTACTTTGCATGATATTCATAGTTATGGCTACTAAAGTTACTGTCCCATGGACAATAGCTGTCTAATGTGAAAAGAAAGCAAAAAATCATTATTTTTCTGCCAGATCTAAGGATGTAGATGGATATATCCCTGTGGTCCGCACAACTTGGCATTGACTCACTGCTCTGGCAAATGATGGAGCCAGTATGGAAGGATCTAAATGTGGGGAGCTGGTGGACTACAGCCAGTTGGTTACCACATAAGACCCTCCAAGGAGGAGTAGAGATACAGATTTTATTTTTTTATTTATTATTTTATTTGACTTTTGTTTACTGGGAATGTCCGTTTGGATCAAATGTATCCATTTTCAGCAGAGGTCCAGGGAGACAATCTCTAAAGTTACAGACATCAAAGTACATACATACATCAAAAACAGATTAAAATCATCCAATATAGAGTAATATAATTAACCCTATATGTACAATCATATGTTAAGTTCTATTTACCGTAAAATAGAGGATAGGACTTCCTCGTTCATCCATAGTTTAACACATAGGGTAGTACATGCTTCATTCAGATATTTTTGTAAAGTGACATAGGGATATATTGCTGAGCAGCCATTATATGGTATAGGAGGGAGAGAAATGAAGAAAGAGTGTAGAGAGGGTGATTGGGTCAGTTAAGAGGATTTAGGGAGGAAAGTTAGGGTAATTAGAACGTGGGGAGGGGTGTGTGTAAGGAATAAGAAGTTTGTTATGGCAAGAGAGGCCAGAATTAGAGCAGCCAGTGGCAGCAATTTCAGAGTATGTTATCCAGGAGAAAACAGAAGCATTTTCAGGTACTATATAGATGTTGTGTTAGGGTGGATTTGAAGGCAGCCAGGTTAGTAGTCATTCTTGTGGTTATGGGGAAGAAAGTGCCAGACTTCAGTTACTGAATGAGAATATAAGCTTTGTCCTGGTAGTTTAGAAGGGTTGAAAACTGCTAGGAGTTTTCGCCTTGGACCTCAGTGTTCTATTGGGGTTGTATTGATTCTCTATATATCTAAGGGATGGGCATGCTAAAGGCTTATAAATGATGTTATATAGGGTTAAGAACTGGACATAATGGAGGTAGTTAGGGAGTTCAAGCCATTGTAGCATATGTAATGCTTTGCAATGATGAGAACTGTTCTTTGTTAGTGGAAAATTTGGCCACTTTGTTATAGCAATATTCTATTTTAGTTCTGATGGTGGACTGTAGATGAGTGTGAATTGTGGCACCATATAGTACGGGGGGGTGAATTGGAAAGAGTTAATCTTGTAGTTGTATTCAGGAAATGTTTGTTCCTAAAGAGGATGCCTAGTTCTGGTGGATTTTCTTGATGTTATACTGGATATGGAGATCAAGCTTAAGTTGTTTGTCTATAATGACTCCTAGAAGTTTAGTGTGGGGGACTATATCAATAATGGTCTTGTCTGCAGAATGGATTTTGAACTGGTTAGTGTTGAGTGAGTGATGTTTAGGCATAAAAAAGCAGGAGTTGAAAGCTAGAGCACCAGGTTTCAACTGAGGTAAAAGTTTTATGAGTGATGGAGAGCAGTTGAGGAAGTGTGGGAGAGGCATAGATAATAGTAGAATTGTCTGCGTATTCTAGGAGTGTTCCTTGGGATGAGGAAGTGTATAGTTTGTTAGTAAAAATATTAAACAGTAAGGGGCCAAGGATTGAACCTTGAGGGGCACCTGTGGGAGTGTGAAGAAAGGGAGAGATAATGTTAGACCATTTCACTGCTTGTTTTTGATTGTTTAGTTAGCTGCGATACTGGTGTATAGAGGTAGATATAAGTCTTGGACTGGCGAGCCTGGCCAGGACTGTGGCGTATGAGACTGTGTTGAAGGCTTTAGATAGGTCAAAAATTAGTACTGATACAGGTTTACTGGCATCTCTGGCTCTATTTACAGTTTCAGTGAAGGATAGACTGGCTGTAGAAGTGCTGTGGTCTGGAGGGAAGCCATGTTGTGTCTGAGTAAGAATTTCATTAGCTGTTGTTGTATGCATTTTTCCATTATGTCAGAGATGGGAGATAGGATGGCTATAGGTCAGGAATGATTTAGCTCAGTAGAGTTTCCCCCTTTGTGAATAGGAAATACGTGACATTTTCCAGATGTTGGGAACCATGGATTCAGAGATGGAGCTATTGATAAGAATACTGATGGGGTATGCAATGGTGTCGGCAGCTAATTTAAGGTAGTTAGTTGGGAGTTTGTCAGCTGAGGTAGAGCAAGGTTTAAGTTTTCCAAACAGTCTTTTAATGAGATTTGTAGGGATGGGCTGAAGAGAGAAACTAACCGAGTTATTGGAATGGGAAGTTGGGGGGGGGGTTGTTGTGGTGCTGTGGAATGGGGATGAGGCAGGATTGATGGCATCTGTGGAAGAAGAAGAGGTGGGGATGGGGAAGTTAGAGATCAGGGAAGCTATAGATCGTATAAAGTGAGTGTTGAAGTCATTAGCTATTTGTAGAGCTGAAGCATCAGACTGAGGACTATGGTCTTTTTTGGTCCCTGGATTAAGAAGAGATGAGATGGAGGACCACAGTTTTTTGGGGTTGGGTTTGTGCTCTTGTTGTATGTGTGTATAATAGGATTGTTTCTCATTGTGCACTTGCTTCTTTACTTGGTTGTGGAGTTGACTAAAAGCTCAGAAATTTACCAGCTAAGCAATCTGGTGGTGAGAGTTAGGCTTACTAAGTTGCCAAGGGGTGGTAGTCTTCAAAATGGTAGTGTGGGAGCAGACTGTCTAATGACAAAGATATTATAAACATTTGTAGTAATCCATATCCCACATTCCTTTGTCTGTGGATGCCATTATGCCATTATAGATGTCCTCAGTGACTAGGATGCTGGTGAAAGCACAAAGCACCCTCATGGCTGCTTGAATGATGGTCTTCTCCAAGCAGCTTCATCTTTCTGGGACTGGAGAGAAATCCCAGTGTACAGGAAATAAATAGGCCATGTCATGTGGAGGAAGGCTTGATGCTTGGCAGTTATGGAGAAAAAAATGACATGGAAAACATCATGTAATTTCTCCTTAACAGCCATTTAATTACATAACTGCTAGGACCGTCACTGGGTTAATTTTAGAAAGCAGATGCCAGGCTCAGACTGACCAAGTTTGACTGGGGACACTGATATTCTTAGGACCAGTGAGCAATGCTGGTACTAGTATGATGACCAATAGTACTGCCACCCAGAAGATCTCTGTCAGTGGGAAGCAGCGGTTATACAGGAATGCTTTGAATGGTATAGTAAGTATTTCACACTGATAATGTTTATCAGGCTGCAATTGTATGTTTTTTTTATTCATTCATTCATTCTGAACAGTGTTACTAATAAATGCTATTTCCTCTGACAACTACCAGTACTGATAAGGTGGACTATCCCTGGTCCACGCCACATCTGTATGTAAAATGTCTGGAAGCATCCACTGTAGTTCTAACTTCACTCACTCAGCTATCCCAGGCTAGCCAGCAATATGGCAGGAAGTGTGGCAGGTGGATGACAGTGCAATGGTTTGCTGGAGGGCCACTATCATACTCCTCCAGGAATGCACTGCAGTTGTGCTCATCCAAAGGATTAGGATCATAGTATCATAGACGTTTATTGGGCTAATGTCCCTATAGTATTTTTAAGCCTAACCATTTATGTCCATATTTTCCCAATTATTGATGATCACAGGTGAAATGGCTTTAGTATTTGCCTGTGCCTTAGGGCATCTACAAACTGCACCTGTCCATAAAGGCCACAGGCAACAAGTCAGAGGTGAATTTGTGATTTCCCATCCATTTGTTCTTACTGCATTTGAATAGATTTAGGGATAAGCTCTGTTTCACATGGATGGGAAGTCTGTTCAAAAAATGGGTAATCTCTGAGACGCATACTTGTCCCTCCAGCATGTTTTGTTTATGTCACAGACAACGTTTAGATCCTTAGATTGGAATTTTCTAGTGCTGTTCATTTTGTGAATGTGTAGCAGATCCATCAGGGCTGGACTGAGGAATGTCTTGTAGGTTAGGCATAAATCGAATCTCTGTAGTCATTAAGAGACCAAGTACGGGGACAGGGCTTTGAGAGAGTCCGCATAGGACATATTATTTACACCCTGTATTCTTTTCGTGAGGAAACTCTGTGACTGCTCCATATTTGCAAATGACTGGTCAGGTGCATGTCAAAGGGAGCATTATACTCTATTATTGGTCTAATGAGAGATAAGTATAGTGAGATTATGATCTCCTTAGATATGGATGCCATGACCTTACTTATAAGTTGCATCACATAGAAGGATTTCCTGACTACCATGGACACATGGTGATCAAAGTTCAGGTAATTGTCAACCTGAGTTTCCAAGTCCCTTACCTCTGGGTCTACTCTTAGGGGACTGCTATCAATGTTGTAATTTGTATGGATGGTTGTCTTCCCAAAGGGTATAATTATTCATTTTTTGCACTGAGTTTTAGGCCATGGTTCTGGCACAGTTATTTCTCTGTGTCAGACTCTGCTGGACAATATCTGCATCTTTGGGGGGATTCAGTGATTGCACCCAGCATGCAGTTATCAACAAATTTGGTCAACCAAAGGACCTCTACATTTGCATTGACTTCAGAGAAGACTATTCCAAACAGGAGAGGCCCTAGCATCAGTCCCTGTGGGACACCACTAGTATCAGGCCTGTTGGTGGAGATGAATTCCTCTACTCTAAATTCATGTGTCCTGTCTGTGTGCCATTTGGTTGTCCATTGGGTGACATAGGAATTTATGCCTACATGTGAGAGTTTGTGTATAATTCCTGAGTGAGTTCTGTCAAATGCCTTTGCTAGGTCAAGGTAGGCAGTATGTACCATTCTGCCCTTATCATGTCTATAGTGACCTTCTGGAAGAAGTCCAACAAGTTTATCAGGCACGATCTACCCTTGATGAAACCAAACGGGGGTGGGTCCAGTGTCTGAAGGTTTTCTGTGTCTTTGTTTATAACATCTACAATAACTCTTTCCATAGCCTTGCATATAAGACTAGTCAAATGTATGGGTCTGTGATTCCCTGGGTCTGTTTTATAGTTCACCTTTGTGCGGAGGGGTAAATGTTGCATTCATCCATTCCCTAGTGATGAAGCCTGTCTGGAGGCTATGGCTGAATAAAGATTCTAGCTGGCCTGACAAATCATGTTTCAAGCAGTTTAGGAGGCATCCTGGGATATTTTCAGGACCCACTGAAGCAGTGTTTTTTGTCCTAGAGAGTGCACTGTATACCTGTTCTTTATTGGTAGTTGGAGGAAGAAATGGAAGAGGGTATTCCAGGTGGGGGGGGGGGGGCTGGGAATTATAGGGGGTGAAACTGGGGCTAAATTTATTAGCAGCAAATTTGGTATATCCTCCAATTCAATATGCAGGAAGTTCCAGTTACTATTAGTCCACACTGTTGGGTGTTCCCTTTAAGGCTGCATACTTAAATAAAAAATACCTTATGGTTATTTTTAGCCTGGGAGACTATTTTTTTGGCTTGAATTTGTCTTTGGTAGTCTTGATTAGTCCCCCGAAGTGCTTGTTGAGACTGATGACGTTTTTTGTCTTTTGGGTGTAGCCCCTTCCTATTTTTGGACAGGATTTTTTTTTCTTTTGTTGTATAACTTGTTTATACTGTGGGATCCATTAAGGGGGCTTGATTTTTAGAGGTTTTTTTTTTGGTTTGGTACTGCTATTTTTATGCAGTTATTTACATGCTTGCACAAAGTTTCCATCAACACTTTTGCATAGGTCATCATGTTTTTTGAATTTGGGGCTGCTTGTAATTTAGCTATGCCATTGCTTAATAGAAACTAGTTAGCCTTGTAAAAGTTCTTAAGTTTCTGGTGTTTGCTGCTAGTTCAGCCTTTATATTTATTTCAAGGGTGACCACTTTGTGATCGGATCTAATCACTAAGAACATTACACAGGGGTGGGGGTGGGGGGTAGTCCAGTGTTCACTCATATTTGTGAGTACCAGATCCATGATATTTGTACCCCTAGTAGGTGTGCAAAATAGCTGTTTCAGGGTGTCTGCATTGACAAAATCCATACATCTTTGAGCCTGCATGCAAGTGGTTGTTATGTATTCCAGTTTATGGTGGGAGAGTTTAAATCATCCATGAATATGGTTTCAGGCTGAATTGCTTGTGACTCCAGTACATTCAAGTACATGGTATGGTTATCCTGGGTCATAGACAGGGGCCTATAGCTAGCAAGGATATGGTATGGGACTTTACCTAAGGTTAGTTGGACATGGATTAGCTCAAACATGTCATATTGTTTTACCAGTCTTGAAGTGTGCTTACTTTGTATGTTGATTGATACACCTCCACCTCTTTCCCTTCTTGTGTAGCAGCTTGCTTAAATGTTGGAAGACATTATAGCTTCAGTGGGGGAGAGGCAGTGGAAGATTGTGTCTGTTGTAAGATTTTGTTTGTTTCTCTTTTCTTCTTGTGTAGTATTGTCGATCTAATGATTTCAACAACCAACAAAACAGCAGAACAAAACAATGGCTCCAAATCCAGTTTAGTGGAAAAAATATTTTATTCCAGAAACACATGTAAGAGCATTCACAGTAAAATGAACTGCTTCTTCAGACATTAACACACACAGGATAGAGCCAATCTTAAATATAGATAAATTGTTACCCCTCCCCATTCCAGAGTAAGACCAATTATATTTTAAAGGGACTCAGCCCTAAAAACTCAAATCAGCACATACAGACAATAGTATCAAACCCTCCATTGCTTAAAAATAAAGACTTTATTAAAAAATACAGTGAAATGTGAAGCAAACAGGGGAAAGAACAAAGGTAAAGCAGGGCAAGAATGTGCAGGAGGGAGATGGGAAAGAACCATAGCTATCCATTTCTTTAACAGTGTAAAGTGAACATATGTGGAAAATAATAACTGAATTTGGACTTGTCACCTCCAGAGAGAGAGAGGGGGGTGGGACAGGTGTTCTTTTTTTTTGTTGGGAGAGAGAGAGGAAGGTTGGAGAAGGGATCTAGTCATGTCGGGGTCAGGTAAGTTGGGTAGGTGAGGAAGCAATTGCAGACAGACAAGACAAACAAGACAAGAGATAGGGATGGTGATGGACACAAAATGTTGGGGGACACCATGATTGGGGCGAGAGTGTGGACATTCCAAACCTATGGTCGTCAAGCTGGGTGATGGTGAGAATTGAGTCCTTACCCATTGGACTGTCACCACTGTCTCCTCACTCTGCCACAAGTTGGAGTGCTTGGTGTCTCCTTCTCCTCCTCCTGGTACTATATAAAATGAAGGAGAGCAGCCTCTCCATCCAGCATAGGTGTGCACCAACATTATGGCGCAGAACCCTAAGCACTATCCCTGGCAAATCAGTGTGAGAGATAAAATTACCACCTCTGCTCCTGCTCATGGAGAGACCCACTGGACCAGCCTCCAGAGCAGGACTACCTGAGGGGGCAGGTAGTACAGGGGCAGCAGAAATGGTGCTGTGAGGTGCTGGAGCCAGTGTAGGGTGGGCAGGTGGACCTTGTGAAGCAGGCCTATCTCATTGTGTGGTGGAGCATTTAGTGATGTGGTACACATAGACACATTTTGACAACACATAATAAAATAAAATAATAATAATAAAACATAAAATACAATAAAATACAAATAAAATAAAAAAGAGAGATAAGGGTTGGGGTGAGAGAAAAAACAAGAGATAAGATTAGTACTTTCATATGTGACATACAGCTTTAATACAATTATTTTACTCTATTATCTTAACTTTTACTTTAAAGACTACCACCTCCTAACAGATAACTTTTACTTTTAAGAGTACCAGCTTCTAACAGATGCACACTATACTACAGACTGCAGTAAGTACTCCTTGACATGTGCATATATTGCACATATGTGTGTTCCAGTTATACAGATTACAGTTTACAGCAGGGCATAATTTAATTTAAATATAATTGAAGAAATAACAGCATTGTATAGTTAGAAAGTGTGTTATCTAAACCCACAACTTTTGATTAAAGTCTAATTGTACTCTTGGTTTGTGCTACAGACTAATGCATGCATACTTGCTTTTACAGTTGAGATATGCATGCTCAATTTGATACAACTCTACAAATACCAAAAAAAGCTATCTTTAACTTTTAATGCTGCAAGAACACTACTCTTCTGCTGCATGCATACCACATGTGTCCATTATCCTCAACAGTCTAGCCCCATGGGTTAGAACATTGACCTCCCAGTCCTCAGCATCTGTGGAAAAAACAGAACAGAACAGAATACCATTATTAGTACCAGTCTTGCCTATATTCAGCTTTTAAGTCTTATAAGTACTACCTGTAGTTCATACTTACAAAAGGTGTGGGACATCCTCAGTCCTAAATTCCTTGATCTAAGTATTGAGGGTATCCCTCTTCCTCCACTGTAGGTCATTGAAATCATGCCTACATCGGTCACCAGTGTGTGAGATACTGGTGGCCCTGGGCACAGCCCAGACCAAACTATCCAAGTTTCTGACTTGTACTTGGAGCCAGAATAGTCCCCCTGCAAAAGCCTGGCACTGTGGTTCTTAACTAAGAGTCCAATACAAATCTTGTACTCATGGACACCCCATCTCTGTGCCCTAAACCTTCTCCACAAATGCCTGCCATGTCTACCATGGATCAAGAGCAATGGAGTGGTGGTTTATGCCAATTCCAGTTATCGTGTTTACTGGGACCGCACACACTGTTTGAAACTGTTGCACTCCACTTACCATTATGCAGACACAGTGCTCAGCATTGTGCACCTCCAAGCACCATGTTTGCACGATGGTAAGCGGAGCGTAACAGGGCCAAGCAGTGAGACATTACATAATTGCAATTGCAATTTCAAGGTTATTGGATACAGAGTCAGTTGTGTGAGTTAGGCAAATGTGAAGCCCATCCCAGTACAGATAGAAGAAATATTCTTACAGGAATATAGTGCACAGTATACCCACAGTCATACATCTGATAATATATGTGATAATACATAAATATATACAGAAATAACTGACACAATACTAGTGTGTCAGCCCTCATACATATAATTCATAACAGCTCCATTATGTCAACTGTTATAAGTGAGAGTGACTGTAATGGGAAATGGAACAAAAGTAAATGTGCATGGAATAGGATGTATTCAAACCCAGAACCATGTGTATCGCAGTTCTACACTTAACACCTGTTTCCACAAGAAGATTGAGAAAACAGTTGTCTATGTTGCAGTTCATTGGTATAAACTGCAATGTCACAACAGTAAAAAAAAGTTGCACACACTGTACTAGAACCCAGGCACATCTCTATTCCAGCTCTACATTTACACTTGCTGTCACTGGATTAGTTACATGACATTCCCTATTTTACTAATCATTCTTAAGGTCTCACTGTTAACCAAAGCACAACGACACTTACTGGGCTTGTGCGATTCCCAGTAGTATTAATTGAATGCATCCGGTTTCTATTTTTGTCTGTTTGGATCCTGTCTGCTTCCTGGGTGGGCAAGTTGTGCGGTTTGCACACTGCCATGTTTGGTGCAAACCAGATAAGCATAGTCAAACCTGACATTCATTTTTCTCCATCTCCCATGTTTGTGCTAAGCAGCACATTGCACAAACAGTGGCCAATAAATAAAAAAAGAAAGAAAGAAAGAAAATGGAGAGGTAGTTGAAATGAGGAAAAGCAGTCTATGACATACACACTAGAAAATGTTAGTACACATGAGATGTTTCTACATATGTCTGGATTTAAACTCTCACTCCAAAACACATTCAGAACACAGGATGGGTGCCTTATCCTTCTTTGCCACACAAACAGCTTTGCACCAAAGAACTTAAATCAATATGCAACAACCAACTGCAACAGCATCTACACTGATATCAAACCATGTTGTTGTTTTCTTTCGGCTTTTCCCGGTTAGAGGTTGCCACAGCAGAACTCCAATCTGCTAATGATTGGCAGTCGATTTTTTTATGGTGCCGAGGTGCCAGCCCGACGCCTGACCTTCAATAAAGGCACGCCCATTCACACATGTCTTTCGAACGCCACTCGACCGTGGGGAGGACATGCAGAGTCCACACAGAAGGTGCGCCAGTCGAGAATCAAACAATAGAACCTCTTGCTGTGAGGCGACAATGCTACAGCTGCACCACCGCGACTTCACACTGATATCAAACCATACAAGTGCTGTTTCTACATGTATTAGTTTTGGATGTATTGCACCTAGTGATCACACAACCTGTCATGATTATTGCTTGCAAATATATATCTCTGCCTTACATTTTTGTGTTTGTTGGCCATTATTCATTTATCTGAGACATGCAGTGTGTAATTCATTATATATTATTGGCCTTAAAATGTATGAGAATATTAAGTGGAAATAATATCATATGCAGTTAGCAACAAATGAAGGGTAGGTTGGATGTTAAGGAACACAACCTGTTACTTCTGTGCTGCTTACTTACATTTCCATCCTTACATCTAACACTTTGTAGATCTAATCTGACACACCCAGTGGAAGTAAGGCAGCCTGCAGTGCTGTTGTGTTTTCATTCTCCCAACAGCTAATCATTCACAGCTGCAATCCATTAAAAACAAACACTGAGGGAGTGCTTGCACTATGTTTACATCTCCTACATTGATCCACGTTTTTGAGATTCAGCAATTCTAATGAGTTTACACATCATTTGCATCTTTACTGTGCTAACAGCCCTGAATCTACACCATATAAAAAGGCAACTATGTAGCTAGGCAAACTGATGGTGAGGAGACTTGTTTATGTTGGGAAGACTGTATATAATGCTATTTCTTCAGGATATATCTGTACAGAGGAGAACTGAACTTAGAAGGTATACTTCCATTTGGTCAGCTATATACTGCATATGCTGGAATGTATTTAAGAAAATATCTGAAGCAAAGGCTTTTATACTTTTATCTGTATGCATTTGTTACAAGTGTACTGATGACATGGGCATATTTGCCAAGCCATTTCAGAGGTATACATGATTGCCAATACATGAAAATGGAATGTTGTGTGATACATATGTACAAATATTACTGGGACAGTTCCTTTGATAGCACTTTTAGCATTTCAGAGATGGTTTGTTAGCAAAATGTGTCATTTTCCTGTTCTTTTTCTTTGGGGAGGAGGAAAGGTGAGTTACTGCTATGGAACAAACAAGGATAGACTGTTATTTTGTGGGAGAGGGGGAGCAAAGGTAAGTTACTGTTATGGTACAAACAAGGATAGACTGTTATTTTGTGGGAGAGGGGAGCAAAGGTAAGTTACTGTTATGGTACAAACAAGGATAGACTGTTATTTTGTGGGAGAGGGGGAGCAAAGGTAAGTTACTGTTATGGTACAAACAAGGATAGACTGTTATTTTGTGGGAGAGGGGGAGCAAAGGTAAGTTACTGTTATGGTACAAACAAGGATAGACTGTTATTTTGTGGGAGAGGGAGAGCAAAGGTAAGTTACTGTTATGGTACAAACAAGGATAGACTGTTATTTTGTGGGAGAGGGGGAGCAAAGGTAAGTTACTGTTATGGTACAAACAAGGATAGACTGTTATTTTGTGGGAGAGGGGGAGCAAATGTAAGTTACTGTTATGGTACAAACAAGGATAGACTGTTATTTTGTAAGAGAGGGGGAGCAAAAGTAAGTTACTGTTATGGTACAAACAAGGATAGACTGTTATTTTGTGGGAGAGGGGGAGCAAAAGTAAGTTACTGTTATGGCACAAACAAGGATAGACTGTTATTTTGTGGGAGAGGGGGAGCAAAAGTAAGTTACTGTTATGGCACAAACAAGGATAGACTGTTATTTTGTGGGAGAGGGGGAGAAAAAGTAAGTTACTGTTATGGTACAAACAAGGATAGACTGTTATTTTGTGGGAAAGGGGGAGCAAAAGTAAGTTACTGTTATGGTACAAACAAGGATAGACTGTTATTTTGTGAGAGAGGGGGAGCAAAGGTAAGTTACTGTTCTGGCACAAACAAGGATATGTTGCTCCTGTTACTCTGCTTGTTTTGCATCCTGCCTGTTGTTAGTATTTCACATCTGTAGATGGTTGTATGTTTCTACAGGGGTAATACTGAGTGGCTACTTTTTCTGTTTTATCTGGAATCAGTTATTCAGCACTTATGTGATACGTATGTGTATTATCCTTCTGTTGTCTTTTAGGACACCTAAGAGTATGCAACCCAAGAGTGTCAATCCTTGGAGACTCCCCCCCCCCTTCACCGATGCAGAGAACCTGGTCATAGTGGATGCCTTCAGGCAACATGATGCTTTTCTGCTGTAAAGGCACAGGGAGATATGGCACATAGGATGCAAATTTGGTAACAGTTGCTGATCTGAATGCCTTGGGTGGCCATGGTAAGGCATACAAACAGGTGTACCACATGGCCATTGACATAATCATATCTGCACAGAGGAGAGCAGCTACATTGGGCTGTGACCAGAAGAGAACCAGGGGAAGGCTTGCCAGGGAATGACCACTAACACCAAGTGAAGAGTTCCTGGCCAATATCATGGATCCAGACAGCTCACAGGAGAGTACAATACAGCATATCCTGGATGTGGGAGCAACAGTGTCAGAGCCAGCAAGCACGTCCCAGGAGAATCTTCCAGGTAGGCTTTGGTATCTCAACAGCTGAATACTACTGTGTAGTAAAACAATTGAAATCAATATGTTAGTCGTGTGTCACATGTATTTTTTGGGGGGGATAGAAGACTGTTACAGTTATTAGCTTAGGTTTGAGTTGACAACCACATTTTTGTTGAAAGACTATTTAATGGACTTATAAAAGGATAAAGGTATTACCCCCTGTGCTATTGTTAATTGTGATAATGTTGCTCTTACCTGCTGCTTAACTTCTTACAGGGCCGTCTGGGTTACAGAGGAAAATTGCTTCTGCAGATGGTAAGACAGACATTTTTATGTCAGCACTGCTGAGCAATATAAAGAAATATTTTATTGTGTGCTGTTGTTGTCTGGCCTGTTGTGTGTACTGCTGTACTGTCTGCAATAGTGGCAGCACTGTTACTTTGTTAGCATATATTGCAGTATAGTAATGTATGTATTAATGTATTCAAGTGTTTGTTGCTTTTTATCACAGGTGATCATAACAGTGGGAGTGTGGGCCCTCTGCCACCTGATGTCAGTGTATCTCAGATGATGGTGATGGCCAAACTGAGGCACAGTCTTGGGGTGCAGAGGTTGAATCTGATGCTGAGGTTGACATACAACCATCCCATGAAATTCCATCAGACACAGTCAGTCAGCCTACGCCTTCCCATTTCAGTGAGACCACAGATATTGGACAGATGGAGGGTGAGGCCATTGGTCAGGGAAGTGTGACTACTGCAACTTCAAGGCCTAAGTCTGGACAGAGCCAAAGTGTGGGTGAGGTGCCACACAGGAGGGCTGATAGGGGTGCTCTGAGGGGGGCCTGCTGTCCGTCCTCCATCTGGTGCAGGTGTCTCTTCTCATGCCACTTAGTATATGTTTAGGATCATCATGGAGGCACAGGCATGGTCCCATAGGTGCTCTAGACAAATGCTCAAAGTTGAAGATGTGGCACAGTCTGACATGCATGACTGCCTCCACTGTGTTGCCAATTCAGTGGCTTGGATGAATGACATTGGAACAAGTGGTGTCTGTGATGAAACATCTGCTAGGAGGGGAGCAGTATCCAAGCCAAGGGTTTGTGGTCCTGGACATCCCTGTGATGAAAGCCCATCCAGTAGGCATCGATCATGTTCGGGTAGCAGCACTCCATCTGACCATGGGCATGTACTTGCCAGTGCAACTCCTGGCAGAACCACTTCTCATGGTCAGGGACAACAACGATGAACTGCCATCTCTACATGCATGGTTCATAACTGTCTGACATACCAAGACATAGAGTGAGCACAGTGCTTGGCTGTATTCATGCAGTCACTCACACACCAATTTCACCTGTATGGACCACTACAGACACACACATAACAGTTACTCATTTTAGGTTCATAGGTTCATAGGTTCATACTAGGCTATCTGCCCTAGGACATTTATAAGCCTAGCCAGAGTGTGTTTGGCTTTCGCCACCCATTTTAAATGAATTTTGCTATGCCTTTTTTCGAGGTTAGTATACTATGCCTTTGTCTAACAGTGACACAGAAGTGATACCCGGGGTAAACCTACGATCTCCCATCCACTCATCAAGATTCCTCTTGAAGAGAGTCAATGAGGGACTCTGCCTAACCTGGACTGGGATTTTATTCCAGAGTGAAGGGAGCCTCTGGGTTATGAATCTGTCCCTCCAGCATGTCCTATTTATTTCAGTGCTAAGGTTCAAGTCTCTCAAGCACATAGATCGATGGGATTTGGATTTTCTGAGGTGCAGCATGTCCATTAATTCCGGGTTGGACATGGCTTTATACGTCAGGCACAGATCGCCTCTGAGCAGGCGATATGCCACTGAGTAGAGCTGGAGTTTCTTTAACCAGGTAGCATATGGCATCTGTTTGAGCCCTTTGATCCTCTTGGTGAGGTACTTTTGGGGTCTTTCCAGTTGCTGCAGGTGTCTGGGAAGGTACATCCCAAAAGGGGCATTGTACTCAATTATGGGCCTGATGAGGGATGAGTAAAGAGGCACGATGACCTCCCCTGATCTAGATGTGAATCCCTTCATGATTAGGTGGGCTATAAAAAATGTTTTTCTAACCACTTTGGCCACGTGGTTTTCAAATGAGAGATTGCTATTACCTTGGGTCCCCAGGTCCCTAATTACTTCTTCAGTACTTAATGGATTACCACCTATGTGGTAATTTGTGGGCACTTTGTTTTTGCCAAATGGGATGACTATACACCTTTTGGCATTTAGCTTGAGGCCATGGCTCTGGCACCAGTTGTCTGTTTCTATGAGGCCCTTTTGTAGGATGCTTGTGTCAGCTGGAGAGTCGATTTTGGCACCTAGTTTGCAGTCATCTGCGAACTTGGTCAGCCACAGTCCTTCCGTGTTGGCCTGTACCTCTGTGAAATATATACCGAACAAGAGAGGTCCCAAGACTGAGCCTTGCGGGACGCCACTTGTAACTGGTTTGGAGTTTGACATGGCTCCAGCAATTCTAACCATGTGGGTTCTGTCCTTGAGCCAGCTTGCAACCCATCTAGTGACATAGGGGTTTATATTTAAGATGGTGAGCTTATCTATAATGCCCAAGTGTGGTACTGTATCGAAGGCTTTTGCGAGGTCCAGGTAGGCTGTGTGGACCACCTTCCCCTCGTCAATGGCCTTGGTGACTGTTTCAAAGAAATTGACCAGGTTTAAGAGGCAGGATCTGCCCTTAACAAAGCCAAACTGGGTAGGATCCAGTGTCTGTAGGTCCCCAATATCTTTATTTATGAGGTCCATGATGATCCTTTCCATAGCTTTGCAGACAAAGCTAGTCAGGCGTATGAGGCGATAGTTTCCAGGATCTGTTGAGGCACCACCTTTGTGGAGAGGGACCACTGTTGCTGTACGCCACTCTTTGGGTACATATCCTGTAGTAAGGCTGAGACTGAACAGTAGTTTTATGTTTGGGTTTAGCTCTACTTGGAGTTCATGTAGGACGCAGCCCGAGACACCGTCTGGTCCCATTGATGCTGTGTTTTTTGCTTTGGAGAGGGCGGCTCTTACCTGAGCATCTGAGATGTCAGGGGGGGCCCTACTCTGCTGGGATAGATATTTGCCCTTTTGGTGGGGAGGGGGGGGAGTTTGTGCTGAACCTGTCAGCTTGGATGTTGGCAATGTCTGTGGGTTCGGTGTATTTTTTTGTCATTTTGGACTAATTCTGAGCATATCTGGGAATTCCCACCCAGGTTCCTAACATAACTAAAGAAAGCCTTGTGATTATCCTTAGTGTCCTGTGCAATTTTTCTCTCGAAGCTGGCCTTAGACGATTTTATGAGTGCCCATAGTTTTTTGCTAATACTGATCAGAGATGCCTTCCCTTTTTGGGATTTTGCTCTATCATGTAGTAGCTTCCTCCTTCTATTGTATAGTTTGTTTATGGCTGGAGTCCACCAGACAGGATGCCTGCCTTTGGAGGATTGGGTGTTGGTTTTATTTGGGATTGCATGATCCATGCATTCCTAAAGGTGTTCATAGAATGCGTTTATAAAGGATTCTCCGGTCTGGGCCGTATTTTCCACAGGCCTGGGGGCTTTGAAGGATTCCACCTCAGTTTTGAGGAGTGTGAAATTTGCTTTAGAGAAGTTTTTCACTGTGGTTTTCTGAGCAGGGGGTGGGGTCGGGATGTGAATATCCAGTGATATTAGTTTATGGTCTGATCTTACCAGTGAGGGATACACTTCTGGTCTGGAGCATAGAGCCCCCATGTTGGTGATGATCAGGTTCAGTATGTTTTCCCCTCTTGTGGGAGTGGTAACAAGTTGTTCCATAGCATTTGAGTTTATAAATTCTAGGAACCTTTGGGCTAGGGTGTTGGAGCTAGAGTAATGCTTCCAGTCTATGTTTGGGTAGTTGAAGTCGCCCAATATAATGGTGTTTGGAGAGACCTTCATATTTTCCAGAGTACTCAGGAAGGCCGAGTGGGGTTCCTGTGTTTGGAAGGGTTGTCTGTAGCAGGCTATAAACTGGAAAGCAGTTTTACCTACTGTTAGTTGCACATGGATAGTCTCTGATGCTTCATGCTGTGCCACCAATCTTTGACGAATATTGATACTCCCCCTGGCCGAAAAGCATGGTATGAGGTATAACCTGGTAGTGCTGGGGTGCTCTCAGAAGCCTTGAACCAGGTTTCTGTTACTGCACAGATATCGATGTTCTCCATGCTAAGGAGAGTTTCGAGTGCATGCATCTTAAGGTTTAGACTTCTGGCGTTGAGTAGCATTACTCTTAGTTTCTTATCCCTTGTGATACCCTTGGAGGTGGGTTTATCTTTTGAGCCTTGCGTAAAAAAGGCACTATGGGGGGCGGCAAGAGCCTTTTCCATTATCCGAAAGCCCAGGGGTGACAGGTGCAAGCCATCCCTAACGAAGCATCGTGGCTTGTCGAGCATGTCATCCCAGGCTGACAGGCATTGGATCCCCTTTGAATGACACCAATACTTAAGCCAATTGTTGAAATTGAAATAAGGAAGAAAGCAATACCTTAAAGTGTAGAACAGCCCAGAACTAAACTATCTACCAAAAACTCTCAACTACAAGGTCAATATCCTAATATAATGAAAACTACTAATGTATTTTACATTGTAAAGTGTCCCCTAAACTAGCGAGCGAACTGGGTTTCACACACAGCAGTAAGACGCAAACAACAGTATCTACTCCTCACTTACTTGGAAAATTAGTGTGAATTCTGAGTAAAAATAATGGAGCTAGTCTCAAACTACAAACAAAAGTGCAGCTACTATTACGCTTCACTTGTACAGCCCTGTAGCAAGGAAAAAACACCTACTAGTGTATTACCTGAACTTGCTCTGTGTGGAGTGGGATTAACCCCCACCCCCTGCCTATGACGAATGTGAGGTATCATAACTCCCAAAGTGCCCGCCATTTTTAGTAATTTACTGCTGTGTTGCAATCTAAGTTTGTAGGCGCATCTCAGGGGTATGTAACATCACATAAAACTAATGTATTTATAATTGTAAATTACAGCGCATCCAAAAGTGTATTTCTACCAGTTGGTTCAGTTATAAATGTGATCTAATTGTAGCTCTTACAGCTACGACCACCCTGTAGAATAATTAGCTCATAAACTGTATTCAGCGTCTCGCTACCGTCACACGCAGTTACTCACTCAGAGGTAGCGTGTACATACTAGTAGCGTCACCTGCTAGGTAAAAGGCGCTCAGTGAATTGTTTGTTTTTGTCTACTTTAAACAGTTATATTTGAATTACTATGTTAAATTGAAAGAGGACACTATCAGCGACTGCTGTGTTTAAGGACATTGACGTGTTGCAGTATTAGGAATAACTAAGCAAATATAGCGAAGTGTCCTTTGTAACCAAACTGCTCAATTAGTAGCGACTGGTCTTTTCGGGGCAATAATGAAGTCTAAAATGTGTTGCATTAATCCTGAAGGATAGAGTGAGTCAACTCGCAAAACGACTGTGTTTTTTTCATTAACCTGTCGGCACAGTATACTCACAGGTCTTTACATAATTGTTGGATAGCAATTAAGTTTAAAGGGAGTTCTATCCCCTGCTCTAGGCTCTGTTACATATAAACTGCATTAAAACCTGTACCCTAACTCTACTTTATAGCTTTGCAATTAATAACTCTAAATGCAAGCTGAATGTTTTTTTCTTTGTATTTGTTCAGGTACTGCCCTGTAATCTCCCCCGACCACCCTCTCAATATCGTGCTAAGGAATAAAGCGATACCTTAAAGTGTAGAACAGCCCAGAACTAAACTATCTACCAAAAACTCTCAACTACAAGGTCAATATCCTAATATAATGAAAACTACTAATGTATTTTACATTGTAAAGTGTCCCCTAAACTAGCGTGCGAACTGGGTTTCACACACAGCAGTAAGATGCAAACAACAGTATCTACTCCTCACTTACTTGGAAAATTAGTGTGAATTCTGAGTGAAAATAGTGGAGCTAGTCCCAAACTACAAACAAAAGTGCAGCTACTATTACGCTTCACTTGTACAGCCCTGTAGCAAGGAAAAAACACCTACTAGTGTATTACCTGAACTTGCTCTGTGTGGAGTGAGATTAACCCCGCTCCACTCGCCCTCGCTACGCTCAGGCTCGCTCCGCACCCCACCCTGCCCCCGTATCCCACCCGCCCCCAGTACCCCTAAATTTATACTTAACAAACCACACCCCTCCATTATCTCTAGCCACTCAAAACACTCGGCCCACCTCTTTCACTGCCCCTCCAAGTCCACCAGGCTCACAAATCACACTGCCTCACTCCCCATCCCGCCTCTCCCCCAACCAATACCAAACCACTCACGCTAACTATCTTATAGCCAATCAAGCAACAGTATGAAGTCCTTAACACCCCATATCACAATACCAGCCCAAAAAACTGTAACTCTCACCCTATCAATTCTTATCACGCTATACCTGCTAACTATATATGAGTCCCAGACACACCCAGGTTTTCATTATCCAAAGTACCAAACTAGTACTCCCACATTTCTGATCAATACTAATCACCCTACTCACTACCTAATCAACAAAACACCGCTTACTCACTTCCACTACTCCTATAAACCAAACATAATCTACCCCAAGTCCAAAAACATAGATAAACTACTACATAAACTGATGAAGCTAATAATGTATCTTAGAAAAAACATAAATATAGATGGAGACATACACCCAAATCCAGGCCCTCCATCAAATGACAATGCAAATAAAACATCCTTGTTTCCAAGACCTCCTGACTCCCTTCTTATATGCCAGCTTAATATTAGAAGCCTAAATAATAAAATTCATAATCTACATGCTGTTTTAGCAACATACCTCCCTGACATTATGTGTCTTACAGAAACCTGGCTCAAACCAGAGACCAAAGATAACGAAATCCTGCCACCTGGCTACAACATATACAGGACCGATCGCCTCAAAAAGAGGTGGTGGTACTGCTGTGCTCTTCAAAAGCACACTCAACATTACCCTACACCCCACTCAGCCACCGCAAATACCCAACGTAGAATTAACAACCCTAAAACTACAACTAAATAAAGAAAAAAGTATTAACCTAATCGTGATCTATATTCCCCCTGGGAACAACTCTGACACTCTTGAGAACACTCTAAGTTGGCTGACAAATAACTTCCCACAAGAAACCATAATTCTGGGAGATGTCAACATTGACTGGAATCTATGTGTGTCAGAGACAGACCCAACCAATATCAATCTCCATGGCTTCTCACAAAATATTACCACCTCTACCAGAATTGGCAGCAACAAACAAAAAGAAAGTATCCTAGACTGGATACTCACTAACCATAAACCCGAAACTTACAAATCTGGGACCATTACTAATGAGCTCAGTGATCACCTCATTACTTATATGGTAAAAAGCAAAAGTGGTAGCTGCCACCTCCCTGTACTCAGGACTGTTAGAAGCACCAAGCATTTTGACATCACTAGATTCCGAAATGAGCTGCAGTCCTGTAACTGGTCAATCCTAAAACACCTCCCACTAGAAGAGGCTGTAATAAATTTCAACTCCACATTTCTAAACATACTTGACTCACATGCCCCCAAACGCTCAATCAAAACAAAAGCTCTCATAGCACCATGGCTATCAAAAGACTCCACAGCCAAAATCAAATCTAGAAACAAAGCATGGAATAAATGGCGTACTACCAAGACACCCTAGACCGTACCAACTTCCAACAACTAAGAAATGACACACAAAAAATCTATCTTAATGGACAAAAAGAACTACTATTTCCAACTACAACATAAACATCAAAACAACCCCCAAAAGTTTTGGGCAGGAATAAATAAACTTCTCCATCCAGGCAAGTCCTCCACCCCCACAACAGCAAACCTAACTATGAAAAACCCAGATGAAGTGGCCACATCCTTTAACACCTTCTTCATCGATGTAATCAAATCCTTAGCCAACCAACAAGTAGCCCCCTGATCCCTAACCACAAGTCCCACCCAGAAGACCACGCCGTTATTCAACCTACAACCCGTCCCTACTGCATACATCCGATCCTTACTAAGGAAACTAAAGCCAACCACCCTCGCGGCAGACCTACTTCCAGCAGACTTTCTACAAAAAGCTGCAGATGTTATAGCCTATCCCATCTCAATCTTAATTAATCAGACCATAACTGAATCCACAATCCCCTCCATATGGAAAATCTCCCATGTCATCCCCCTCCATAAAGGTGGCTCATCCACTGACCTCTCAAACTACAGACCAATAGCCATTTTGTCACCACTGGCAAAAATCATGGAAAAATGTATTCACAAACAACTCATCCACTACCTAACTCAGGAAAATATGCTAACCAACTCACAACATGGCTTCAGGCCCAAACATAGCACTACTACCGCTCTCCTCTCTTTCACAAACACTATCAATCTTAACCGGAATGACAAAAAAATTTCGTCAGCCCTCTTCTTGGACCTATCAAAAGCTTTTGATATGGTCAACCACGAACTCTTGCATGCAACCCTAAAAACTCTCTATCTAGATAACAAAACCCTAGACTGGTTTCATGCCTATCTTTCTGATAGGCAACAAGCTGTGCTCTGGCAAAGCAAGCTCTCCGACCTCCTACCCAACACCATAGGAGTCCCCCAAGGTTCCATACTTGGCCCTCTTCTATTTTCCATCTTTATTAATGATCTTAACAAAGTCATCCCAGAGTCTACATGTATTCAATATGCTGATGACTCGACTTTAATTTGCTCAGATAGATCCCCAACTATTCTATTATCCAAAACTCAAGACTGTTTCACTGCAGTTGAGAATTGGTTATCGGAATGCCAACTGATCCTTAATCCAAAAAAAACGAAAATGCTACTCTTCCATCCTACCCATAAAACACCAACTTTTCCCTTTTGTGTACAATCCAACAATGGAACCACCATCTCTCCCGACCCTCATACCAAGCTACTAGGGGTTACCATTGACAACAAACTCAGATTTGATGTGCATATCAACCAAACTATCAAAACTGTTAATAAGAAACTGGGGTCCCTTTATAGAATAAAATCCTTTCTGACTCCCACGGCTAAAGTTGCCATTGCTCACACCCATCTCCTTTCTACCCTCTTGTATGCCTCCCCCATACTGACAAACCCCAACAAATCTGATCTATCTAAACTCTCTTGTTGTTATAATCATATTGCGAGATTTGCCACAGGCCTGCCCTACAAAACCCATCACTGTACTAATCTTCAGAACCTAGGTTGGATAGAACTACCAAACCTACTTCTACAGAAGCAACTTATCATTGCTTACAAAATACTCTCTCAACCTGAAAACACTCCCGGCCTGAGTGGATTAATTACCCCTTACACAAACCTAAATAGACTAAGATCATCTCACAGATTACTTGCACAGACGATCAAATCCTGTAACTCAGGAGGTGACTCTCTGTTTTCAAACACAGTGGGTAAAATATGGAACTCTCTTCCACCTAGTCTTACCGAATCAACCTCCCTAAATACTTTCAGGAATGGCCTCTCCCACTAGTTCAAATCCCACTGGCTTTGCCAATGTACTAATCCAGACTAACCCATAGCTCCCCCTCAACCTCCTCAGTAAATTTACTTTCCACCTAGGCCTCAAGCCATCTACTCTCCCCCTGAAACTAACTATTTGTCGGTTTGTTTCTTATAATAATTGTTCACTGTACATCCTAATGTAACTTTTTCTTACCTGTGTAAACTAGCTATATGACGGTTTGTTTTTCTCTTGATAATTGTTATTGTACATACTAATGTAACTTTTTTTTCTTCCCTGAGTATTTAATGCATAACTACAATCGTATGTTAGCTGTCAAACACTGTTGTAACCTACTATGTACTATTGGAGCTTTTTGTAACCTACTATGTACTATTGGAGCTTTTCTCCCCAGGCCTCCACTAAAAATTGACATGTGTCCAGTCGGACTTTCCCGGTCAACAAATGTAAAATAAAATAATAAATAAATAAAATTGATCATCTTGTCTTTATATTGTGGCATCATTCTTGGTGAGGGTAAGATGCTACTCCAGGTCAGGGTCATACCAGCCTGGGCTACATGCTCAGAGAGCTCCTCTATGTCTCTTTTCATGCAGTCCAGCGAGGTACGTCTCAGGTCATTCACACCAGCATGGACAATGACTGAGTCATATTTGTACTTGCCTTGGAGTGAACTGAGTGCTTGTGTTATGTGGCGGATCCTAGCGCCCGACAGGCAGCTCACCATGACCTTGTCTTTGTTCAGCCTGGTGAGCGGGACGTCAGTGTGCCTGATGACAGAGTCACCTATTACAAGTGTATCAGGTGTGTTGTTTAGCCTTAAGGGCTGTGACTGTTCGGCACACTGGCTTTGTGAGCTATGTGTTGTACGTGTTATGTTTTGGGGTAGCGGTTGCTTGGGTGTCTGCTTTGGAGGTCTCTGCTGCTTAGGCATATTTTTATTTAGAGCCTCCGAGTATGTTTTTGTGTGTTTATGTGTTTGGTTTGCTGTCGTGGTAGGTCTATGTGAGACTGGAATTGTAGTGAGTGTGGTTTCCATCTCCTCCTGACTGGTTACGCCAGTACTGAGTTGAGAGAGCTTAGCCTCCAGTTTGGCTATATGGTTGCATCTCTCACATGTGTTGGAATTTGTTGGGAGGAGGAGAGGGTTGTCTGTGTACGAGGCAGTTGTAACATTGTCTCAAGAGTCCCAGATTCACCAGCTGGACCGGAGAGGAGATTGACAACTGACCTTTGGACATGCTAGAATAGTATTGGGAATTCCTTTATAATTGAAAAAAGGGCCAATGGGGAACAAGGTACTCCAAGGGAGTTTGTGAGGGTGTAGTGCTTTTAATTTTTTAGTGCTGACTTATATAATTGCTTTAGTGAGCAAGTGCCAGGCTTTAGAGTAGAAATAGGGTGTTTATTATGAGAACTAGATCAGTTCTAAGGGAAAAATTGAAGACCAGACTTTGTGGTGCCGAGAATGGTTTAAACCCAGTTAAGCGGAGCTGCCCAATGCTGCGCTATGTGCAAAATCGTGCAAAGCTGCGCCAAAGCGGGTTTTATACAGGAGGACTTGAAAGAGCTAGAAATTGGCCCAAAATAGCCAATAGACTACCAGATTCTTGTACTGGGAACACTCCTACAGGGATAGATAGGCCGCTCTAAGCTTCACACTGCCACTGGTGAACAAATAAGCCTCCCTTTATCCAAAGAAAGGAAATGGGCAACACAGGAACTTTCCAAAAGTCCAGAATACAGCAAAGCCTGTATTTGGACTACTCTAGGTCAGGAAAGACTGGAAACAAGGATAATTGTTTTGTTTTTTTTTTTCTTTTTTGCAACAAACAGCAGGAAAATGCAATAAATATGTAACACAGGCTAGCGCAGTTGAGTGTGTAGCCTCAACAGGTAAATGCAACAAACAGGACAAACTTTAAAAGTGCAGGTGCAAAAACAACTTTAAACAGTTTAAAACAGTTCAAGAAGCAGCAATACTTGCAGTTTAGCTAGATCGGACAGTCACCCAGGTAGTAGCAGGAAAAAAAAACACTTTTATCAGGTTAGTAGTCACTCTTTTAGCCTCTCTGCTGCTAGCACCACTCTGCAGGACCAGGAGGAGCTTAGCTGAGTAGTAACAAGTGCAAAAACCATGCCAAAGTGGGTTTTATACAGGGGGACTTGAAAGAGCTAGAAATTGGCCCAAAACGGCCAATAGACTACCAGATTCTTGTGCTGGGAACACTCTTCCAGGGTAGATAGGCTGCTCTAAGCTCCCCACTGCCACTGGTGAAGAAAGAAGCCTCCCTTTATCCAAGAAAGGAAATGGGCAACACAGTAACTTTCCAAAAGTCCAAAATACAGCAAAGCCTGTATTTGGACTACTCTAAGTCAGGAAAGACGGGAAACAAGGACAATTTGTTTTCTTTTTCTGTTTTGTAATAAACAGCAGGAAAATGCAATAAGTATGTAACACAGGCTAGCACACTTGAAGCACAGTCAGAACACAAGGATATTCAGGCAAAAAATAAATAAATTAAAAAAAAAAATGTTTTTTTTTTTTTTTTTTTTTTGAAAGGGAAAATGGAGAAACAGAAGGCCTTATCCAATGTTCTCGCTGTATTAGGTAGAATGAGCTAATGACACTAGACTGGGAGGAGTGTCACAGATCAGATTTGCAGTAGCGGCGGGAAACTGCAAAGCCACCAAGTATAACAGCAAGACACCAACTGGGACGGGGGTAGGGACAAAAACAATAGCCTATAAACAGTAAGCACTAGAGAAAGCCACAAATGAAAGTTTTTAAACAGATAAAGATTTGTAAAGATACAGAATGCTTTTAACTGCAAAGAAATCAGTTACTTGTGCAGATTAGTTAATAGCAGTAAAATACACTCAAAAACACAGTAGGTAAAAGCTGGAATCAACTTCCAACTGAACTGTCTTCACTTGCCTCCACACATCTATTCAAAAAGCATCTTAAAGAATATCTAAAGAATCATTGGCTTTGTCCCTGCTCCAACCCTGACTGATTATACCCAATATACAAAAATTTCATAACTAAACTTGGTTCCTATTGCTCATGCTACTATAGTGTATACTTCCCTGATAATAGTGAACTTCTACTCTCATCTGATAACTATTGCTCTTTCCCTATCTTCTAACCTCATAACAAAAAAAAAGTCTTCTTTTTTATGAGTATCCCTTACTAAAATTGTTACTAAGTGTTTTTATTTCATGTCATTTTTTTAATGTATCTAACGATTTTTCTGTAAACTTGTCTACTGTTGTATTGTATACTTGTCTTTGTAACTTGCAGGAGCTTTTCTCCCCGGGCCTCTACTGAAAATGGACATATATCCAGTTAGACTAGCCCGGTCAACAAATGTAAAATAAATAAATAAACAGCAGGCAATAAAAGTGCTATATATTAATTGTTAGAAACAATAATCTGTATAAATAATCGAGAAAAAAAAACAGGATACTTATATATCTCAGCTAACAGTCGTGGTCAACAACTCTCATCCACTTTGTCTCACTGGCCATTTGTTGGTGTATCCAATTGTATGCCTTCTTCTCTTTCTTACTCACACACACTCATAGGTTCATAGATTCATAGGTAGGTACTAGGCTATTGGCCCTAGGGGCTATACAAGCCTAGCCATAATGATTTCCTGGCTATTGCTTCCCACAAATATTTACTTTCCTGGACCCCTGTCTAAGCAGGGCTACTGATGTGATCCCCAGAGTGAATTTCCTATTTCCCATCCAATCGTCAAGGTTCCCCTTGAAGAGGGCCATTGAGATGCTCTGCCTGATATGTATGGGCAGCCTACTCCAGAGTATGGGGAGTCTCTGGGTCAGGAACCTAGTCCTCCAGCATGTTCTATCCATCGTGATGACAAGGTTAAAATCCCTGGAGCATGTGGCTCGGAGGGATTGGGATTTCTTTAAGTGTACCATGTCCAACAACTCTGGGTTT